>NW_022991095.1:0-98746 GCF_902827175.1 Gymnodraco acuticeps
TTACACTGTTATTACACTGCTATCACAATGTTATTACACTGCTATCACACTGTTATTACACTGCTATTACACTGTTATTACACTGTTATTACACTGTTATTACACTGCTATTACACTGCTATTACACTGTTATTACACTGCTATCACACTGTTATCACACTGTTATTACACTGCTATTACACTGTTATTACACTGTTATTACACTGCTATTACACTGTTATTACACTGTTATTACACTGCTATCACACTGTTATTATACTGCTATCACAATGTTATTACACTGCTATCACACTGTTATTATACTGCTATTACACTGTTATTACACTGTTATTACACTGTTATTACACTGCTATTACACTGTTATTACACTGTTAGGTAACACTTTATTTTTATAGTCCATAGTTAACAATCTATAAGTCATCAGTTGACATTCAACAACACTGTTTCAACAGACAAGTAACATGCATTCAACTAACTGCCAGTAGAATATACATTAAGCATTAGTTGATGATCAACAGATAAGCAACTAAAGTTTAGTTGACTATTACATTAAGCATTAGTTGATGATCAACAGATAAGCAACTAAAGTTTAGTTGACTATTACATTAAGCATTAGTTGATGATCAACAGATAAGCAACTAAAGTTTAGTTGACTATTACATTAAGCATTAGTTGATGATCAACAGATAAGTCAACTTTAACGAGTTAGTTGTTGACTAGCTGTTGATCGTCAACTAATCTAGAGTTGGACTATTAGTATACTTTAGTAGGTTCTCCACTAAGCGTTTGTAGGCATGTGTAGGACTATCCAATTAAAGTGAAAAACAGTTTGAGAACAGTAGAAAGTCTATAACCTATCACAGAACACATATACTTCATCCACTAATTATATGCAACAGACATGGAAATAAGCGAAATGTTTTTGGCACAACTGATCACGAACACTGGATAACTGAAGTCAATACCAGGTTATAAAGCACAGTAGAACAAACACTATACACATTATATCAGAGAAAGAAAGCTTTTTTATTTTAATAACATACTACAAGTAAAAACACTGAACAGTTGTGAAATGGTAAAAAAATAAAGTTTGAAACACATTATCTACCAGCTGGTAGTCAATACCAGGCAAACGGAAAAAAATCACTACACTGCAGATTTGTACAGTTTAATAACTATAAATACAATTTTATTTTTGCTGTGTTCAGGACGTTTATGGGCGTCAGCAAAGAGCCTTTGGGCCCAATGTGTGGGTCTAACCCCCTGCTAATTACCAGGGTGTGCAGCTCGATCAGTTAACAACAATAATTTGCCTACAGAAAGGTCCTAAACTTGGTTAGCATTCCTTATGTCCTTGATAAGTCTTCCAAGTACACCATGTTTATGTTCTTGCTAACCAGTAGGTCCACTCTATGAAGGAGAGCTGTTTTTTTAAAGTTTTCTCAGAACGATTCCCCCGCATACGCCAAACTTCCCTCTTGTATGTCTGCCATGCTCTCTCAATATTTTGTGTATGTAGTCCTGTTTGTGGATCAACATAATTCTGGCTGTGGTTGACCCTGACATGCCTGTAGCCCTCCTGGGAAAGACTGGCATATGCTCTCCACTCATCACTCACAACAAGACTTTGAGGCTTGACATGCTTATTGATGATGGGAACAAGGGTCTCCTTGTTTCTTCTCTTTACAAGGCAAAGAATGGGACGTCTGCTTGCAGCTTTGATCTCTAGTATACCAAACACCCAAGATCTCTTTCTTCTCCAGGTGTTACCAAAGCGTCCTCTTCCATACTACCAAAAAACAGTATAAAAAAGTTTTTTTAAAAACAGTGTGAACATTATTACAACATGAATTTGTGCTTTTATTTTTGTCACTATGACCACATTAGGAACCAGAAAATCTTGACTGAAATTGATTGAAAACAATTACCAAATCTTGTGACTGCAATGCAATTCAATCAATCAATGTTTATTTATATATCACAAATGTTACATTTGTCTAAGTGGACTTCACAGTTTGTACAGAATATCAGTATGACAATACGACACCCTCTGTCCTTAGACCCTCACATCGTACAAGGAAACACTTCCAGAGAAAACCCACAATTTAGTCTTGACTCTGGCTTTGTGTGAATATTGAATTATGTATTCATTATGTATGTAATGTTTGAGTTAGGAACACCTGTTCCTGTTTTATTTGACTAATATATAAGATAAATACAGAAGCCTAATGCATTCACCCGAGAAAAAAAGGTTTTTCACGAGAACTTTTCCTGGAATTCTGAGATAATAATCTTGTAAATTAATAAAAACAGAAACATTTTATTTCTCACGTGTATGCATTACGCTTTCGTAAATAAACCTTCTTTAGGTTAAACAAATACAATAAAATAAACTTTCCTAAAATGAGTATTTCACATAATCACATTTTTCATCAATGTTTTTTATTAACTGATTGACAACTTTAGGGAGAGTGATATTCATTTCTGCCATTTATTTTGTATATCCCATCTATGACTCTCCCCTCCCACCCACTCTCTATATCTATCCTAATGATTCACATAATGATGTAAGCTCTTTGAGGTTATAGAAAATGTAACACATTTAGTCAAGTGTATTGCACATTTAAATTATATTACCTTGCGTTTGTGGCAGAATTTGCTCTCATCAATGTGGACAAGGACATTAACTCCACCGACTTCTGCTTCTTTTTCTTTTGGTGCTTTCCCAGGCTTTTTACACAGATTCTTCTGAGTTTCTTCGACATCATGGAAAGTGTTGCTGAGCTCTTTGCAATGCCATCTTGAAGCATGTCAACTTGCCGTAGATGCAAACCCTGGGCAAATCTATCAAGGATTAACACAAATAATGAAATAAGGACAGTGCATTTCCAAAAGAAGAAAACATTTATTTGATCAAGCTATAAGTCACGAAGCATCATTTATACCGAGTATATTGTATTTGGGCCATTAGTTTTTTAACTAGCATCAATAACAAGCCAGCCTGTCAATCAACCATCCTGTACATGGCTGACTAAAACTGATGCTCATTGCAACACAGTGTCACATCTGGTTGTATAGATAGAATCACCACCATACTCTTCTGTCAGAAGCCCAAACTTATGATTTATAAGAAATCCTAATGCTTGAAAGCAGAACAAAATAATACTTAAGAGCAGAAAAACTAAATATGGTCAACTTACAACATGATGAAATTAGCAAGAGCCAAAAGTAACGTCAGAGATTTGTTTTGTTACTGTAACATATCTGGCCAATCAAGGCAGGTTATATGACTCTTGTAGTATTCTTTCAGATTGACCATAAATCCATGCCACCATATATTATGATAACAGCAATCTATCAAATACTGTAATAAGATAATACCTTTGCATTGCTTACCTATGGATGTACTTCATCCATGCGAATAAAACTGCAGTGTGATTGTGAGAAAAGTGACTTTGTCCTAACACTTCTCCTCAACGTCCACATCTTTTACGTCGGCATTCCCTGTAAATTGCAGGACATCAAATTGTATGATAAACTGAACATTTTCTATGTGTGTGTTACGCACACATACACACACTAAATTGGATATATAATGTATTCAAATAACAGCAGCTGATGTAAAAACCATGATGTTTATGCAAGTAAGCCTAGTTCATGTCAGTGTCATTATCTATACTATACGCTGAAATAAATATGTTGTAACATTAGCTAGCTAGCTACTTGTCTAAATTGTATCTTGCCTCCATGGGTAGCTGAGGGAGAGAGAACAAAACTGTACATCCTAGAGGCCTCCTCACACTTGATATCTTCATTTTGTCCATACACAATCCCCACATGTTACTATTTGGTATTACAGCACTTGAAGTTAATTGACAAGGGCATTGACATTTGTGCATATTTCTTGTAGGTGTGTTACAAAATAACAAAAATGTGCCAAGAAAACAATGTACCGTCATAGACATTAATTTGTGAATTGCTTATCCGGGCCTTCTGGTTCCTTCCTATAGCAATCCATGGTTCTGTGTGAACATGCCCTCTAGTTAAGCTAACTTAATGCTTAATATTAGCAAACAATGTAGCAGAATAATGTCCTATTCCTACTTACAGCCGATTGCATAACAAAATATGGGGCCCTTTAGTTTGCAAGCATTTTATTCTTACCAGATGTGATGGTCCTTGGTCTGGGAGGAGACCATCTTCATTTTGTGGCGGCAGTTTTTGCATTTCAATTTGCGTTTCATCAAGCCAATTGTTTGCAACCATTTTATTAATTTTAAAGTTGATTTTTTTGTTTCTTTAACATAAACTGTTCTCATAAGTTTTCTCTCCAGTGAAGCCATCGGACCGAGCTAGTCAATGTATATATTTATCTACCAGACATCCCAAAAATGCAAAACTGGCGCACTTTAATTTAATTGGCTGGAGAACTTATGGGATACGCTTGATTTCTATATAAACACCTCCCGGGACCAGCGTTATATGTACAGTCTATCTATGGTGTTGGCAGAGTTGACACGTGACTAAATTATATTCACCAAGCACTTCTACCAGCTGCCATACTTCTACTGCCTGATTGGTCTACTGCGCAAGTGCGCCCTTGGATTTCAGATGTTTTGGTCGTCGAGATGGTAAGTGTCAACTTCCTTAGGTAACATTGTCTTTTTTTAGAAAGCATTCCTTATTACTTGCATGTGAACCAATATTGCTATCTCACTTTTATTTTCAGCATCGACATGGCATTTTTGCTCAGGTGCATTCAGTAACCCGCCCCTCATCTGACAACGGGAGCAGTGCCGTTGGTCCCGTGCATTGTACCCGCGCAAAGTCACGGAGAGAGATTAATGAGGCAGTAGAAGGAGGCGATACCATACAAGAAAGTGGTAAATTGGGTTTATAAATGTGAAAGTAGTTGACGTTTGTGTGCTAACTTCACACTCTAGATATGCGAACTATCCTGACAAACTACCACTAACTTTATTAGCTATGTTAAATAACCGATATGCATGTTTAAGTTAACATGCATATCGGTAAGGTTAACATTGTTAACCTTTCCTACCAGCAAAGCTAACGACGTATAGCCATAGACACGGTCTTAGGAAAAAGCTAATATAACAACTAAAGTTATCCTTACTGGAGCAGCAGGGCTAGCGGTTCATATAGAAGGTTCCTTGGTAGCTCAAACAGAATGCTAGCTAAAATGCTTAGTTTGAATCTTCTCCTTAATGAGACCCGCAGGATCGCGGCCGACTTTACTGTCTTTAAGCGGCTGTACCGGGCTCGGTTTTGAAGCTGGTAATGATGATATCATATGAAAGTAGATGACCTAATGGCATACAATGGTACCAACCACGTGATGCTAGCTTGTCGGCAATGGGGCTAAAAAACATTCTACATTTTGGAGGGAAAAACTGACATGGAAATTTCCACAGGGGTTTCCTTGACATCTAACTTCAAGATACCTGTATGAAAATGGGTTCTATGAGTACCCACGAGTCTCCCCTTTACAGACATAGGCCTACCCACTTTATGATAATCACATGCAGTTTTGGGCAAAAAACGTTTTTTACATGCAGTATAATGTGTTAATTACGCCTTTTCATAATGGTGTATTTCAATATTTCTGCATATTGGGGGCCCTATACAGTCTTGGAATTGCATTAATTGGGTTAGACTGTAAAGCTGAGACTCTTGTGGATCCAATGAGCTCAATTGTATTAATGTGTGATGATGTTAGTCCCCATAGTAGTCATTTCATAGTGAGACCATGTTTTGAAACTTAACATCAATGTATAAAATGAGATGTTGTGACATCTAGGATAATCACAGCCTCATGAAACTGTTCAACCACAAACTAGAGACATTTAGAGAATGTGTAGCTTTCCTAGGTATATTGACAATAAGGGGGTTTCTGAGCAGTTCCAGAACAGAAGTACTCTAACATGTGAAACGTTTTTCATACCAAATCATCGTTTTAGCCTTCTGACATGTATTCCTAATTTGTCATGTCCTATTTTGCAGCTGGTAACGTGGAAAGTAGTATGCCTGTCAAGCAGCATATTGCATGGAGAAAGAAGGCTGAGATGCTCCAGTCTCGGGTGGATGAGCTAGAGGAGGAAAATGGCATACTCAAGCAGCAGCTTGAGGACAATAACTCTATACAAGAGCAAGGTTTGTACAGGTGGAGCAAAGTTTTACATTAGGGCTCTCCAGAACCTGTGTGGCTTCAAAAATAATTATGGCGCAGTATACCACAACAGTATTTCAGCTATTATTGAATATTATTGCCAGCCTTTCAATATTATTTTTTCTCAAGTAACTATTTTTGATTTGGCCTTATATTTTTACATTTAGTGCATGTAGATATTTAGCTGGACAATGTGTAGGGTCACTAATGGCGTGTGTCCATATAGTGTTTTTCACTGAAAGAAAACTGCTGGCAGGGCGCTTGGGAGCACTTCATTTGTTTTTATGACAGTATCTTGACAGCATATCATCGCCCCTTTGCTTTTACCTATTTGGGCTACTATCAATTGCATTTAAAACTGTATAGCCTCCTATTGGCTGCTGCTTTATGTGCATCTTTTGAATTACAAACAAAAATGGCAGCAGAGCCATCTATTTTTTTATTTTTTTATCAGGGACAGTGCACATTGATAAACATTACTGTAAATATGCCAGAGTTAGCCAAGAGGCTATTTTTCATCCGTAGTCCCTGGACATGTACTTTCTACATGTATAGGTCTCTGCTCAGTGTTATACAAAGGGGTTTGTAGTTTGTTCTTGATATTCAGGCAGAGTACTGCAAATGTATTTTGCGTTATAAATCATACTCTTGAAATGTTCAACAAAAATATTAAAAACAATTTAACAGAGAAAATAAAAATTCCCAGGGAATTCATGTCTCTTATTTAGGCTATAATATTTACAATATTTCAGCTATTGTTGTCATTTTTAAGGAATTCCTTTAGGAATTTAATTAACTTCACTTGTGTATAGGCTGTTGACTGCTGCCTTGTCATAGCATATTGGCTCTCCATTTAAAGATGAATTGGCTTAGACCACATGAGCACTAATTGATTGGAATTCATGGAAATACACTAATAGTGATAGAAACATTCTACACAATGCAGTTTGAAAGTAGCAGACTAATGCATTTTCTCATACACAACTCCTTTTTGTATACAGTGGGGCAAAAAAGTATTTAGTCACCCACCAATTGTGCAAGTTCTCCCACTTAAAAAGATGAGAGAGGCCTGTAATTTTCATCCTAGGTACACTTCAACTATGAGAGACAGAATGGGGGGAAATAATCCAGGAAATCACATTGTATGATTTTTAATGAATTAATTGGTAAATTCCTCAGTAAAATAAGTATTTGGTCACCTACAAACTCCACTATGGCCAAGACCAAAGAGCTGTCAAAGGACACCAGAAACAAAATGGTAGACCTGCACCAGGCTGGGAAGACTGAATCTGCAATAGGTAAGCAGCTTGGTGTGAAGAAATCAACTGTGGGAGCAATTATTAGAAAATGGAAGACATACAAGACCACTGATAATCTCCCTCGATCTGGGGCTCCACGCAAGATCTCACCCCGTGGGGTCAAAATGATCACAAGAACGGTGAGCAAAAATCCCAGAACCACACGGGGGGACCTAGTCAATGACCTGCAGAGAGCTGGGACCAAAGTAACAAAGGCTACCATCAGTAACACACTACGCCGCCAGGGACTCAAATCCTGCAGTGCCAGACGTGTCCCCCTGCTTAAGCCAGTACATGTCAAGGCCCGTCTAAAGTTTGCTAGAGAGCATTTAGATGATCCAGAAGAGGATTGGGAGAATGTCATATGGTCAGATGAAACCAAAATAGAACTTTTTGGTAAAAACTCAAATAGACTTGTTTGGAGGAGAAAGAATGCTGAGTTGCATCCAAAGAACACCATACCTACTGTGAAACATGGGGGTGGAAACATCATGCTTTGGGGCTGTTTTTCTGCAAAGGGACCAGGACGACTGATCCGTGTAAAGGAAATAATGAATGGGGCCATGTATCGTGAGATTTTGAGTGACAACCGCCTTCCATCAGCAAGGGCATTGAAGATGAAACGTGGCTGGGTCTTTCAGCATGACAATGATCCCAAACACACCGCCCGGGCAACAAAGGAGTGGCTTCGTAAGAAGCATTTCAAGGTCCTGGAGTGGCCTAGCCAGTCTCCAGATCTCAACCCCATAGAAAATCTTTGGAGGGAGTTGAAAGTCCGTGTTGCCCAGCGACAGCCCCAAAAACATCACTGCTCTAGAGGAGATCTGCATGGAGGAATGGGCCAAAATACCAGCAACAGTGTGTGAAAACCTTGTGAAGACTTACAGAAAAACGTTTGACCTCTGTCATTGCCAACAAAGGGTATATAACAAAGTATTGAGATTAACTTTTGTTATTGACCAAATGTTTATTTTCCACCATAATTTGCAAATACATTCTTTAAAAATCAGACAATGTGATTTTTGGGATTTTTTTTTCTCATTTTGTCTCTCATAGTTGAGGTATACCTAGGATGAAAATGACAGGCCTCTCTCATATTTTTAAGTGGGAAGAACTTGCACAATTGGTGGCTGACTAAATACTTTTTTGCCCCACTGTATATAAAACACAAGACATCCCATCTAAAGTTTTGTGCACATTATTTGTACTTCTGCAATGTTTCTTCATACCCAATCTAACCTCCACCGCATCAATTAGTATGCAATTCAGTTCATGTACAACCTCAAACCACCTTAGGTTATCAGTTGCTCAAGCTCAGTCACACCAATGTAATTCTGTAATGTTGTATATTGTAATAAAAGCAGACTCCTCTGGGCTTTAGGCAAATCCTTTGTGGGGACTCAACTTAAAGTGTATTTCTGTTTGTCATTTATCATTCATCAACAGATGGGAACTTGGAAGTAATGGCCACTGGAGATAAGGAGCCGGAGCCCATGAGGTTGGACTCCAGCACGGATTCCAGCAACGATTCCAGCACTGACTCCAGCACTGACTCAAGCTCTGACTCAAGCTCTACCTCTGACTCTTCTGATGAGGGAAAGAAGAAAAAGAAGCAGAAGAAGAAAGGCAAGAAGATAAGCAAAAAAGGGAAGAAGGAAAGCAAAAAAAGGAAGAAGGAAAACAAAAAGGCGAAGACGTCAAAAGGAAAAGGAGAGCGAGGTATAATAAACTAAGACACCTGCTGAATGTATTTAGGTGTTAGGTAATTAGTGTAAAGGAAACTTCTGTGTAGCATGCAGTGGAGTCACCGACTCAGGAAGGAGACACGGGAAGAGTCGGAGCTTTGATGTCAAACCACTGTGATTTATTTGGAGTTGGTACCAGAGTATTCACATCACAAATCCAAGAGTCAGAGGTTCTGACTTCACGGTAGAGTTGCCACGTCAATTCTGGAGAGCCTCTCTCTTGCCAGCCCATCTAACTGGTTTCGCAGAGAGTAAACAACATATTTGAGAAGATAGCCTAAACAGTGTGGGAACACTGAGCTACTTGCGTCGGACACCTATGACCTCGAAGATTTCACCTTGGAGTCCACAAATACAGAGAAGGAAGTGTCCCAGTGTACCCACAACACAGACCATCTGTGACCCAGTATTGACCGGTCACAGAATGGGAACAATAACATTGTTGGCTAAGCAGCCTGTGTCCTTAAAGAAGGTAAACAGACATCAAGGTTTGTCCTGTATGTTACAAATTGGCGTCTATGATAATTATTTCCATAACAATTAGGTTATTATTGTGAGCTTAGTGCTTTATACTGGGTTTGGGTTGGGGCATACATTCCCATTGACCAATCATCATCACTCTTATCACCAATGTACTCTTCATCGTGCCGGAGTGGTTGGGGTGTAGGTTGAATGAACTAAAATAGAGACACACCACATGCTTACTAGAGGTGTAAATCTTCACTGGCCTCACGATTCGATTTTAATACGATTCACCTGTCAACGATTCAAATTCCCAACGATCCTCGATGCATCTCAATGTATTGCATCCTCAATTTTCTATATTACTGCACATAGCAAAACATGTTATCAATTAATACAAGCAGTCAGATAAATCTGAACTCCCTTTTTTATTTAGAAAGTGCTTTCAAAGATCTGACTGTACAGACTTTAATATAAAAGCTTCTTTTCAATACCAGTATCTGTGAGTCACCTCACATAAACTTAATAAAAACAAAACTTAAATAATTCTACAGTGCATTACAAGTGTGTTGTAATCTACAAAAATAAGGTTTTCACATAGAAGCTCAGTGTTTCCCTAGGCTGACTGCTTTGGGGGGGTGAATGGGCAGGGAGATAACTTTTCAGATTATTCCGACATCATGTGAATGCAGCACAAAGTCGATGGCATTTACACTGCCTAGCAGCTACGGACCTTCCCTTACTCATAGTTCTTCTACTATGCGATATATATGAGCGCACAGCGGACGTTTGATTCTGCAAGGAAGTGCAACCAAACAAAAAGTTGGGGATATTTAAACTTTTAGTGGCGAAGCGCAGCCAGAGAGTACCCGCAGCCAATCAGTAAACAGAGTCCTGACATGTTGACCTATGTTATAAAGAATGTCTTGTCGCCTGAAACTAGTGTTGTCACGATACCAACATTTTGGTTTCGATACCGATACCAAGTCAAGAATTGCGATTCCGATTATTTTTCAATACTTTTCTTAAAAAAAGGAAAACAGTCTTAAATGTAATTATTGTGCTTTATTTCACACCAGAAACATAACACAAACTTTTAAACAATGAGAACAATAAACAAAATAAATGACAATAATTCGTATTAAATAAAATTAAGCATCATCTCAAACAACTTTTTTGTTTTATAAAATATAATTTGTTTTATATTTTATTAACATGTAATAGTACAGTAATATAAATAATTATTGACAAAATGTATATTGCAGATGTTAGCCACATTGGTAAGTTAGCTAAAAATATAGCCATAGTTATCATTGCCATTAATTGCCTCGTTTGTCACAAAATAAATTACACTGGTTTGACTTAGATTTGAGGGCATGGGCATGTTACACATTCGCTAACCTGTCTGTCTTTAAATTCTTTAAACAGCTCTGGATTCCGGTCGGCAGGTGCTTAGCCAAGTTTGATGTGTTGGCTCCCTTGGTTTGCAGGGATCTAAAACATGTCTCACAGACAGGCCTCGTGGTGTCCGTAGGCTTGCCCTCACTGTCAGAGATATAGCTCAAATACTTCCAAATTTTACTTCTGGCGTCTTTTTTGTCAACAAGCCGAGGCGCAGCGGCAGTTGCACTCCCACTTGCAGCCATGCTTCTAGTTTTCTCACATGCTCTGGCAGCTAGCGCGTGGCCGCGTGCACGAGAGAGGGGAGGGACTTAGAACGTGTTTGAGAGGGGCGGGACTGCAGGCACGGCTGCAGTGCAGGGAGTGGAAGCAGAGCGCTGAACACACACGGCTCTTATTAAAACGGCGCTTTCTCACCGGAGTACTTTTCCCCATCATTCTTAAAGTACCGATACTAATGAAACGGAGGAATCGTACCGTTTTTTAATGGCAGGGTATCGCGGTACCTTTCAAGTATCGGTACACCGTGCAACACTACCTGAAACACATGAACACGCCTCAGAAAAATGTCATCATTGTGGCGATCTGCTCTTCGCAGCTGCCTGATGTGAATTTGGCATAACAGAGCAGCTGTTATTGGTAGTGAGAGCAACAAGTTAGTGGACTGCAGATCGTTTGAATGCCGCCTCACAACTCCGCACACACAGACACCCCGTGTGTGCGGAGGTGAGAGGCGGCATTCAAAGTGTAAAGCTCTGCCCTCGTTGAAACAGAGATCAGAGGAGAGGAGAGAAAATAGCGCAACAGAAAATGACAGCAGAACGCAGTAAGACTCTCACTAAGCTGATATGAAACCAAACTCCTGATTATGTTCCGTCACTGCATCGATGCAGAATTGTACATCGCAATGCATCTTATAAATGGAGAAAAAAGTGTATGCATTACGCTTTCGTAAATAAACCTTCTTTAGGTTAAACAAATACAATAAAATAAACTTTCCTAAAATGAGTATTTCACATAATCACATTTTTCATCAATGTTTTTTATTAACTGATTGACAACTTTAGGGAGAGTGATATTCATTTCTGCCATTTATTTTGTATATCCCATCTATGACTCTCCCCTCCCACCCACTCTCTATATCTATCCTAATGATTCACATAATGATGTAAGCTCTTTGAGGTTATAGAAAATGTAACACATTTAGTCAAGTGTATTGCACATTTAAATTATATTACCTTGCGTTTGTGGCAGAATTTGCTCTCATCAATGTGGACAAGGACATTAACTCCACCGACTTTCTGCTTCTTTTTCTTTTGGTGCTTTCCCAGGCTTTTTACACAGATTCTTCTGAGTTTCTTCGACATCATGGAAAGTGTTGCTGAGCTCTTTGCAATGCCATCTTGAAGCATGTCAACTTGCCGTAGATGCAAACCCTGGGCAAATCTATCAAGGATTAACACAAATAATGAAATAAGGACAGTGCATTTCCAAAAGAAGAAAACATTTATTTGATCAAGCTATAAGTCACGAAGCATCATTTATACCGAGTATATTGTATTTGGGCCATTAGTTTTTTAACTAGCATCAATAACAAGCCAGCCTGTCAATCAACCATCCTGTACATGGCTGACTAAAACTGATGCTCATTGCAACACAGTGTCACATCTGGTTGTATAGATAGAATCACCACCATACTCTTCTGTCAGAAGCCCAAACTTATGATTTATAAGAAATCCTAATGCTTGAAAGCAGAACAAAATAATACTTAAGAGCAGAAAAACTAAATATGGTCAACTTACAACATGATGAAATTAGCAAGAGCCAAAAGTAACGTCAGAGATTTGTTTTGTTACTGTAACATATCTGGCCAATCAAGGCAGGTTATATGACTCTTGTAGTATTCTTTCAGATTGACCATAAATCCATGCCACCATATATTATGATAACAGCAATCTATCAAATACTGTAATAAGATAATACCTTTGCATTGCTTACCTATGGATGTACTTCATCCATGCGAATAAACTGCAGTGTGATTGTGAGAAAAGTGACTTTGTCCTAACACTTCTCCTCAAACGTCCACATCTTTTACGTCGGCATTCCCTGTAAATTGCAGGACATCAAATTGTATGATAAACTGAACATTTTCTATGTGTGTGTTACGCACACATACACACACTAAATTGGATATATAATGTATTCAAATAACAGCAGCTGATGTAAAAACCATGATGTTTATGCAAGTAAGCCTAGTTCATGTCAGTGTCATTATCTATACTATACGCTGAAATAAATATGTTGTAACATTAGCTAGCTAGCTACTTGTCTAAATTGTATCTTGCCTCCATGGGTAGCTGAGGGAGAGAGAACAAAACTGTACATCCTAGAGGCCTCCTCACACTTGATATCTTCATTTTGTCCATACACAATCCCCACATGTTACTATTTGGTATTACAGCACTTGAAGTTAATTGACAAGGGCATTGACATTTGTGCATATTTCTTGTAGGTGTGTTACAAAATAACAAAAATGTGCCAAGAAAACAATGTACCGTCATAGACATTAATTTGTGAATTGCTTATCCGGGCCTTCTGGTTCCTTCCTATAGCAATCCATGGTTCTGTGTGAACATGCCCTCTAGTTAAGCTAACTTAATGCTTAATATTAGCAAACAATGTAGCAGAATAATGTCCTATTCCTACTTACAGCCGATTGCATAACAAAATATGGGGCCCTTTAGTTTGCAAGCATTTTATTCTTACCAGATGTGATGGTCCTTGGTCTGGGAGGAGACCATCTTCATTTTGTGGCGGCAGTTTTTGCATTTCAATTTGCGTTTCATCAAGCCAATTGTTTGCAACCATTTTATTAATTTTAAAGTTGATTTTTTTGTTTCTTTAACATAAACTGTTCTCATAAGTTTTCTCTCCAGTGAAGCCATCGGACCGAGCTAGTCAATGTATATATTTATCTACCAGACATCCCAAAAATGCAAAACTGGCGCACTTTAATTTAATTGGCTGGAGAACTTATGGGATACGCTTGATTTCTATATAAACACCTCCCGGGACCAGCGTTATATGTACAGTCTATCTATGGTGTTGGCAGAGTTGACACGTGACTAAATTATATTCACCAAGCACTTCTACCAGTGCCATACTTCTACTGCCTGATTGGTCTACTGCGCAAGTGCGCCCTTGGATTTCAGATGTTTTGGTCGTCGAGATGGTAAGTGTCAACTTCCTTAGGTAACATTGTCTTTTTTTAGAAAGCATTCCTTATTACTTGCATGTGAACCAATATTGCTATCTCACTTTTATTTTCAGCATCGACATGGCATTTTTGCTCAGGTGCATTCAGTAACCCGCCCCTCATCTGACAACGGGAGCAGTGCCGTTGGTCCCGTGCATTGTACCCGCGCAAAGTCACGGAGAGAGATTAATGAGGCAGTAGAAGGAGGCGATACCATACAAGAAAGTGGTAAATTGGGTTTATAAATGTGAAAGTAGTTGACGTTTGTGTGCTAACTTCACACTCTAGATATGCGAACTATCCTGACAAACTACCACTAACTTTATTAGCTATGTTAAATAACCGATATGCATGTTTAAGTTAACATGCATATCGGTAAGGTTAACATTGTTAACCTTTCCTACCAGCAAAGCTAACGACGTATAGCCATAGACACGGTCTTAGGAAAAAGCTAATATAACAACTAAAGTTATCCTTACTGGAGCAGCAGGGCTAGCGGTTCATATAGAAGGTTCCTTGGTAGCTCAAACAGAATGCTAGCTAAAATGCTTAGTTTGAATCTTCTCCTTAATGAGACCCGCAGGATCGCGGCCGACTTTACTGTCTTTAAGCGGCTGTACCGGGCTCGGTTTTGAAGCTGGTAATGATGATATCATATGAAAGTAGATGACCTAATGGCATACAATGGTACCAACCACGTGATGCTAGCTTGTCGGCAATGGGGCTAAAAAACATTCTACATTTTGGAGGGAAAAACTGACATGGAAATTTCCACAGGGGTTTCCTTGACATCTAACTTCAAGATACCTGTATGAAAATGGGTTCTATGAGTACCCACGAGTCTCCCCTTTACAGACATAGGCCTACCCACTTTATGATAATCACATGCAGTTTTGGGCAAAAAACGTTTTTTACATGCAGTATAATGTGTTAATTACGCCTTTTCATAATGGTGTATTTCAATATTTCTGCATATTGGGGGCCCTATACAGTCTTGGAATTGCATTAATTGGGTTAGACTGTAAAGCTGAGACTCTTGTGGATCCAATGAGCTCAATTGTATTAATGTGTGATGATGTTAGTCCCCATAGTAGTCATTTCATAGTGAGACCATGTTTTGAAACTTAACATCAATGTATAAAATGAGATGTTGTGACATCTAGGATAATCACAGCCTCATGAAACTGTTCAACCACAAACTAGAGACATTTAGAGAATGTGTAGCTTTCCTAGGTATATTGACAATAAGGGGGTTTCTGAGCAGTTCCAGAACAGAAGTACTCTAACATGTGAAACGTTTTTCATACCAAATCATCGTTTTAGCCTTCTGACATGTATTCCTAATTTGTCATGTCCTATTTTGCAGCTGGTAACGTGGAAAGTAGTATGCCTGTCAAGCAGCATATTGCATGGAGAAAGAAGGCTGAGATGCTCCAGTCTCGGGTGGATGAGCTAGAGGAGGAAAATGGCATACTCAAGCAGCAGCTTGAGGACAATAACTCTATACAAGAGCAAGGTTTGTACAGGTGGAGCAAAGTTTTACATTAGGGCTCTCCAGAACCTGTGTGGCTTCAAAAATAATTATGGCGCAGTATACCACAACAGTATTTCAGCTATTATTGAATATTATTGCCAGCCTTTCAATATTATTTTTTCTCAAGTAACTATTTTTGATTTGGCCTTATATTTTTACATTTAGTGCATGTAGATATTTAGCTGGACAATGTGTAGGGTCACTAATGGCGTGTGTCCATATAGTGTTTTTCACTGAAAGAAAACTGCTGGCAGGGCGCTTGGGAGCACTTCATTTGTTTTTATGACAGTATCTTGACAGCCCCTTTGCTTTTACCTATTTGGGCTACTATCAATTGCATTTAAAACTGTATAGCCTCCTATTGGCTGCTGCTTTATGTGCATCTTTTGAATTACAAACAAAAATGGCAGCAGAGCCATCTATTTTTTTATTTTTTTATCAGGGACAGTGCACATTGATAAACATTACTGTAAATATGCCAGAGTTAGCCAAGAGGCTATTTTTCATCCGTAGTCCCTGGACATGTACTTTCTACATGTATAGGTCTCTGCTCAGTGTTATACAAAGGGGTTTGTAGTTTGTTCTTGATATTCAGGCAGAGTACTGCAAATGTATTTTGCGTTATAAATCATACTCTTGAAATGTTCAACAAAAATATTAAAAACAATTTAACAGAGAAAATAAAAATTCCCAGGGAATTCATGTCTCTTATTTAGGCTATAATATTTACAATATTTCAGCTATTGTTGTCATTTTTAAGGAATTCCTTTAGGAATTTAATTAACTTCACTTGTGTATAGGCTGTTGACTGCTGCCTTGTCATAGCATATTGGCTCTCCATTTAAAGATGAATTGGCTTAGACCACATGAGCACTAATTGATTGGAATTCATGGAAATACACTAATAGTGATAGAAACATTCTACACAATGCAGTTTGAAAGTAGCAGACTAATGCATTTTCTCATACACAACTCCTTTTTGTATACAGTGGGGCAAAAAAGTATTTAGTCACCCACCAATTGTGCAAGTTCTCCCACTTAAAAAGATGAGAGAGGCCTGTAATTTTCATCCTAGGTACACTTCAACTATGAGAGACAGAATGGGGGGAAATAATCCAGGAAATCACATTGTATGATTTTTAATGAATTAATTGGTAAATTCCTCAGTAAAATAAGTATTTGGTCACCTACAAACTCCACTATGGCCAAGACCAAAGAGCTGTCAAAGGACACCAGAAACAAAATGGTAGACCTGCACCAGGCTGGGAAGACTGAATCTGCAATAGGTAAGCAGCTTGGTGTGAAGAAATCAACTGTGGGAGCAATTATTAGAAAATGGAAGACATACAAGACCACTGATAATCTCCCTCGATCTGGGGCTCCACGCAAGATCTCACCCCGTGGGGTCAAAATGATCACAAGAACGGTGAGCAAAAATCCCAGAACCACACGGGGGGACCTAGTCAATGACCTGCAGAGAGCTGGGACCAAAGTAACAAAGGCTACCATCAGTAACACACTACGCCGCCAGGGACTCAAATCCTGCAGTGCCAGACGTGTCCCCCTGCTTAAGCCAGTACATGTCAAGGCCCGTCTAAAGTTTGCTAGAGAGCATTTAGATGATCCAGAAGAGGATTGGGAGAATGTCATATGGTCAGATGAAACCAAAATAGAACTTTTTGGTAAAAACTCAAATAGACTTGTTTGGAGGAGAAAGAATGCTGAGTTGCATCCAAAGAACACCATACCTACTGTGAAACATGGGGGTGGAAACATCATGCTTTGGGGCTGTTTTTCTGCAAAGGGACCAGGACGACTGATCCGTGTAAAGGAAATAATGAATGGGGCCATGTATCGTGAGATTTTGAGTGACAACCGCCTTCCATCAGCAAGGGCATTGAAGATGAAACGTGGCTGGGTCTTTCAGCATGACAATGATCCCAAACACACCGCCCGGGCAACAAAGGAGTGGCTTCGTAAGAAGCATTTCAAGGTCCTGGAGTGGCCTAGCCAGTCTCCAGATCTCAACCCCATAGAAAATCTTTGGAGGGAGTTGAAAGTCCGTGTTGCCCAGCGACAGCCCCAAAACATCACTGCTCTAGAGGAGATCTGCATGGAGGAATGGGCCAAAATACCAGCAACAGTGTGTGAAAACCTTGTGAAGACTTACAGAAAACGTTTGACCTCTGTCATTGCCAACAAAGGGTATATAACAAAGTATTGAGATTAACTTTTGTTATTGACCAAATGTTTATTTTCCACCATAATTTGCAAATACATTCTTTAAAAATCAGACAATGTGATTTTTGGGATTTTTTTTCTCATTTTGTCTCTCATAGTTGAGGTATACCTAGGATGAAAATGACAGGCCTCTCTCATATTTTTAAGTGGAAGAACTTGCACAATTGGTGGCTGACTAAATACTTTTTTGCCCCACTGTATATAAAACACAAGACATCCCATCTAAAGTTTTGTGCACATTATTTGTACTTCTGCAATGTTTCTTCATACCCAATCTAACCTCCACCGCATCAATTAGTATGCAATTCAGTTCATGTACAACCTCAAACCACCTTAGGTTATCAGTTGCTCAAGCTCAGTCACACCAATGTAATTCTGTAATGTTGTATATTGTAATAAAAGCAGACTCCTCTGGGCTTTAGGCAAATCCTTTGTGGGGACTCAACTTAAAGTGTATTTCTGTTTGTCATTTATCATTCATCAACAGATGGGAACTTGGAAGTAATGGCCACTGGAGATAAGGAGCCGGAGCCCATGAGGTTGGACTCCAGCACGGATTCCAGCAACGATTCCAGCACTGACTCCAGCACTGACTCAAGCTCTGACTCAAGCTCTACCTCTGACTCTTCTGATGAGGGAAAGAAGAAAAAGAAGCAGAAGAAGAAAGGCAAGAAGATAAGCAAAAAAGGGAAGAAGGAAAGCAAAAAAAGGAAGAAGGAAAACAAAAAGGCGAAGACGTCAAAAGGAAAAGGAGAGCGAGGTATAATAAACTAAGACACCTGCTGAATGTATTTAGGTGTTAGGTAATTAGTGTAAAGGAAACTTCTGTGTAGCATGCAGTGGAGTCACCGACTCAGGAAGGAGACACGGGAAGAGTCGGAGCTTTGATGTCAAACCACTGTGATTTATTTGGAGTTGGTACCAGAGTATTCACATCACAAATCCAAGAGTCAGAGGTTCTGACTTCACGGTAGAGTTGCCACGTCAATTCTGGAGAGCCTCTCTCTTGCCAGCCCATCTAACTGGTTTCGCAGAGAGTAAACAACATATTTGAGAAGATAGCCTAAACAGTGTGGGAACACTGAGCTACTTGCGTCGGACACCTATGACCTCGAAGATTTCACCTTGGAGTCCACAAATACAGAGAAGGAAGTGTCCCAGTGTACCCACAACACAGACCATCTGTGACCCAGTATTGACCGGTCACAGAATGGGAACAATAACATTGTTGGCTAAGCAGCCTGTGTCCTTAAAGAAGGTAAACAGACATCAAGGTTTGTCCTGTATGTTACAAATTGGCGTCTATGATAATTATTTCCATAACAATTAGGTTATTATTGTGAGCTTAGTGCTTTATACTGGGTTTGGGTTGGGGCATACATTCCCATTGACCAATCATCATCACTCTTATCACCAATGTACTCTTCATCGTGCCGGAGTGGTTGGGGTGTAGGTTGAATGAACTAAAATAGAGACACACCACATGCTTACTAGAGGTGTAAATCTTCACTGGCCTCACGATTCGATTTTAATACGATTCACCTGTCAACGATTCAAATTCCCAACGATCCTCGATGCATCTCAATGTATTGCATCCTCAATTTTCTATATTACTGCACATAGCAAAACATGTTATCAATTAATACAAGCAGTCAGATAAATCTGAACTCCCTTTTTTATTTAGAAAGTGCTTTCAAAGATCTGACTGTACAGACTTTAATATAAAAGCTTCTTTTCAATACCAGTATCTGTGAGTCACCTCACATAAACTTAATAAAAACAAAACTTAAATAATTCTACAGTGCATTACAAGTGTGTTGTAATCTACAAAAATAAGGTTTTCACATAGAAGCTCAGTGTTTCCCTAGGCTGACTGCTTTGGGGGGGTGAATGGGCAGGGAGATAACTTTTCAGATTATTCCGACATCATGTGAATGCAGCACAAAGTCGATGGCATTTACACTGCCTAGCAGCTACGGACCTTCCCTTACTCATAGTTCTTCTACTATGCGATATATATGAGCGCACAGCGGACGTTTGATTCTGCAAGGAAGTGCAACCAAACAAAAAGTTGGGGATATTTAAACTTTTAGTGGCGAAGCGCAGCCAGAGAGTACCCGCAGCCAATCAGTAAACAGAGTCCTGACATGTTGACCTATGTTATAAAGAATGTCTTGTCGCCTGAAACTAGTGTTGTCACGATACCAACATTTTGGTTTCGATACCGATACCAAGTCAAGAATTGCGATTCCGATTATTTTTCAATACTTTTCTTAAAAAAAGGAAAACAGTCTTAAATGTAATTATTGTGCTTTATTTCACACCAGAAACATAACACAAACTTTTAAACAATGAGAACAATAAACAAAATAAATGACAATAATTCGTATTAAATAAAATTAAGCATCATCTCAAACAACTTTTTTGTTTTATAAAATATAATTTGTTTTATATTTTATTAACATGTAATAGTACAGTAATATAAATAATTATTGACAAAATGTATATTGCAGATGTTAGCCACATTGGTAAGTTAGCTAAAAATATAGCCATAGTTATCATTGCCATTAATTGCCTCGTTTGTCACAAAATAAATTACACTGGTTTGACTTAGATTTGAGGGCATGGGCATGTTACACATTCGCTAACCTGTCTGTCTTTAAATTCTTTAAACAGCTCTGGATTCCGGTCGGCAGGTGCTTAGCCAAGTTTGATGTGTTGGCTCCCTTGGTTTGCAGGGATCTAAAACATGTCTCACAGACAGGCCTCGTGGTGTCCGTAGGCTTGCCCTCACTGTCAGAGATATAGCTCAAATACTTCCAAATTTTACTTCTGGCGTCTTTTTTGTCAACAAGCCGAGGCGCAGCGGCAGTTGCACTCCCACTTGCAGCCATGCTTCTAGTTTTCTCACATGCTCTGGCAGCTAGCGCGTGGCCGCGTGCACGAGAGAGGGGAGGGACTTAGAACGTGTTTGAGAGGGGCGGGACTGCAGGCACGGCTGCAGTGCAGGGAGTGGAAGCAGAGCGCTGAACACACACGGCTCTTATTAAAACGGCGCTTTCTCACCGGAGTACTTTTCCCCATCATTCTTAAAGTACCGATACTAATGAAACGGAGGAATCGTACCGTTTTTAATGGCAGGGTATCGCGGTACCTTTCAAGTATCGGTACACCGTGCAACACTACCTGAAACACATGAACACGCCTCAGAAAAATGTCATCATTGTGGCGATCTGCTCTTCGCAGCTGCCTGATGTGAATTTGGCATAACAGAGCAGCTGTTATTGGTAGTGAGAGCAACAAGTTAGTGGACTGCAGATCGTTTGAATGCCGCCTCACAACTCCGCACACACAGACACCCCGTGTGTGCGGAGGTGAGAGGCGGCATTCAAAGTGTAAAGCTCTGCCCTCGTTGAAACAGAGATCAGAGGAGAGGAGAGAAAATAGCGCAACAGAAAATGACAGCAGAACGCAGTAAGACTCTCACTAAGCTGATATGAAACCAAACTCCTGATTATGTTCCGTCACTGCATCGATGCAGAATTGTACATCGCAATGCATCTTATAAATGGAGAAATGTCCACACCTCTAATGCTCATCTACTATGGCTGTTTGAGCTGAACCTGTAATGAATAATGAAATATAAATAATGTTCTCACCAGTTTTTACCACCAATATGTTTTTTATCAATAAATAGCCAATTATCTAACTAGATTTGCACACTGCACATACAGGCACACTACCTAGTACCTACTATAAAATACAACACATGTTCTAAAACAAATGGGAAGTCACACACATTCATCCAAGTTGTAGTCCCTTTTCAAGAGAAAATATGTGAGAAACACTATGGCTCACCCTGCAACTAAGACATTGCACACAATACACACCACAACAATTATTGGGGGGCCATAACATTTATTGACATTAATGTATTCTTTATTTTTCAGTGTCTTCCATCTCAGATGTGGTGGGAAGATATCGGCGTGTCCTTAGACTGGTGCAGAGAGGCTTCAAGATGACCAAAGCTTTTAAGAAAGCTCATGTTTCCAGGAATGCTGTGAAAGACACTGCAGCAATTGCTGAAGTATTCCTGGTGGACAAAAGTGTCCTCGACCAGTTTAAGGGTAAAAACACACTTTTAAAATTAGCCCAACTCTGTCAGAAGAAAATAGTCGGTGAACTGGCAGAAAAGATTGCTGAAATGAAAAGCAACAAACAGCTCATCCCCTTTTCTGTCAGGTAATTCTGAATGTGGGTTGAGCGTTGTTGTGAGGGGTGTCACTACCCGATCTGCAGTGTGCATGTGCGAGATGGTCCGCCATATTGGATAACTCCGGACGGCAACCGACGGCAACCCAAGTAGGACAACATTGACACAGTGGCTTTTGGCAAAGCTCAAAAGGAAAACTCGAGAGAGATGAGTTATTGTTATTACAACGTGACTTCACTATTATTTAACAACTATTTTTATTGGGTTCTTTTATTTGGGGTTAAGCACATTGTCAGAATAAGTGAGGAATTAATTTAACTTCTGTTAGACAGCTATCATACTGAATACATATTGACTGTGAATGTATGCAAACATGTTTGGCATATAGCTGTCTAACAGAAGTTAAATTAACTTCTCACTTATTCTGACAATATACTTAACCCCAAATAAAAGAACCCAATAAAAAGAGTTGTTAAATAATAGTGAAGTCATGTTGTAATAACAATAACTCATCTCTCTCGAGTTTTATTTTTGAGCTTTGCAAAAAGCCACTGTGTCAAGTGTCCATCTTGGGTTGCCGTCCGGAGTTGTTCAATATGGCGGACCATCTCGCACATGCGCACTGCAGATCGGGCAGAGCTGCAGATCGGGTAGTGACAGGGGGGACGTTTTTTCATTTTGGGAAGCTACTTTGGGAAAGTGTTTTGGCGACCTGTTAATAATTATGTTTAGATGTCCTTTAGTAGGATTGAATGTGGTTCACAACTGTTCAGTGCTTTTACTTGTAGTATGTTATTAAAATAAAAAAGCTTTCTTTCTCTGATATGCTGTGTATAGTGTTTGTTCTACTGTGCTTTATAACGTGGTATTGACTTCAGTTATCCAGTGTTCGTGATCAGTTGTGCAAAACATTTAGCTTTATTTCCCATGTCTGTTGCATATAATTAGTGGATGAATGTATGTGTTCTGTTGATAGGTTATAGACTTTCTACTGTTCTCAACTGTTTTTCACTTTAATTGGATAGTCCTAACACATGCCTACAAACGCTTAGTGGAGATCCTACTAAAAGTATACTAATAGTCAACTCTAGATTAGTTGACGATCAACAGATAGTCAACTAAACTCTAAAGTTGCTTATCTGTTGATCATCAACTAATGCTTAATGTAATAGTCAACTAAACTTTAGTTGCTTATCTGTTGATCATCAACTAATGCTTAATGTAATAGCCAACTGAACTTTAGTTGCTTATCTGTTGATCATCAACTAATGCTTAATGTAATAGTCAACTGAACTTTAGTTGCTTATCTGTTGATCATCAACTAATGCTTAGTTACTTGTCGGTTTGAACGGTGCTGTTGAATGTCAACTGACACATGTCAACTGATGCACTGTTGACATGCTACTAAATGTCAACTGATGACTTATAGAGTGTTAACTATGGACTATCAAAATAAAGTGTTACCAAAGATTGTCCCACTCTTGACCTAACAATCAACATCGGCACCTCAGTTGTTTCCCCGACTCAGACTGCAAGGAATCTGGGTGTGACCCTAGATAACAACCTGTCCTTCACTGCAAACATCGCTGCTACAACCCGTTGCTGCAGATACACGCTTTACAACATCAGGAGGATACGTCCCCAGCTGACACAGAAAGCGACGCAGGTTCTGGTCCAGGCTCTCGTCATCTCACGCCTAGACTACTGCAACTCCCTCCTGGCTGGTCTACCTGCATGTGCCATCCGACCTCTGCAGCTCACCCAGAATGCAGCGGCTCGTCTGGTCTTCAACCTTCCTAAATTTTCCCACACCACTCCGCTCCTCCACTCCCTTCACTGGCTTCCGGTAACTGCTAGAATCCACTTCAAGACACTGGTACTTGCTTACCATGCTGCGAATGGATCTGGCCCTTCGTACATCCAGGACATGGTTAAACCGTACACCCCAGCGCGTGCACTACGCTCTGCATCAGCCAAACGACTCGCTGCACCCTCGCTGCGAGGGGGACCCAAGTTCCCATCAGCAAAAACACGTGGGTTTGCTATCCTGGCTCCAAGATGGTGGAATGAGCTCCCCATTGACATCAGGACAGCAGATAGCTTGCACATCTTCCGGCGCAAACTGAAAACTCATCTCTTTCGACTCCACTTCGAGCGATAGATTTATTAACAAAGCACTTATATACTAATAAAGGACTGGCTTATCTAAAGCCAGTTGAGTAGCACTTGAAATGTTTGGCTCTATGAAACCTGATGTACTTATATGATTCTGTTTTCTTCAAGGTTGTGTCTTCCTGGTCGAATGTACTTATTGTAAGTCGCTTTGGATAAAAGCGTCAGCTAAATGCAATATAATGTGTAGGAAATTTCTTAAATGCTTTTTCCGTGTCATATTTCAAATATGTACCCTTTTTAATTACAGACATTTTCTCTAAATCTTCCAATTTCTCAATAGCCTGCATGATGTTTGTGTGTGTGTCACTTCCCTGGTTAGATGCCGCTGGCATGGGTTCCGTCTCCCCCGACCGAATTCCTTCCTCCCCCTATCCCTCCTTCGACTGATGTCAGTTTGAAGAATTGTCTTTGTTACGGTCCGATTTATCCGATCGAAAGTTATTTTTCTGCTTCTCGTGTAGGCATTCAGTGATCCGATGACCCGTCTCCCGCAGTTAAAACAGCGATTGTAGTTATTGCGGTCTCTTCCTCGTCCTCTGCCTTTTCCTCCCCGGCCTCGGAAACCTCCTTCTCCTCCTCGGTTCCCTCTGCCCTGCCCTGGTCCAGGCGGTTGTAACAGCCTGGACCATGGTCAGCTGGGCCTTGTCTTTGCGGTCAGGGCGTTTATTTTCCTCACTGGCTTTTTCTTCTGAGAGAAGTTTCTCGGCATGCACGGCATGTCGGCGAATTTCTTCCAGCCGGGCACCGTCCATTACGCCAATGCAGGAGTTTCGCACCGATGCAGAAATAGCCGGGGATAGACCGTTGAGGAAAGCGTTGCTGAGGTGTGTCTCCCAGACTCCCAATACTGCTGGTTCCCCGGCCTCTTGTTTGATAATGCCGCTGTTCTCGATGAACACTTGTTCTAAGCGGTGGTAATAGTCATTTACTGTTTCCTCCGGGTTCTGCTTGCATGCCCAGATTCTTGACATGTCGACTTTGGCGGGGAACTTTGTAGTTATTGCGGTCTCAAGGTTGGCCAAAGCATAGGTAGCGTTCAGGGCATCCTCCCACTTGGTGTCTCTCATGTGCTGCTGACCTCCCAGTAGTCCGGTGAAATCGCTGACGTGTGTCGGACCCATTCTCAGAGTCAACAATTTATTTATCTGGTGGGGGTGAATTGTCTACAGAACATGAGGAGTGCTGCAGCGAATTTAGCACCTCCTAACTCAACATCTGGGAGGTGATCTCTTGATATCTCCTTCATCTCTGCTATGGTCCATGGGCGGTAGACAAGTGACGGACCAGCATGTCCAGCCACCTGTATCATGGGAAAGACGAGAGTATGCTCTTCGTCCTCCTGGTCGCTCTGGTTGTCCTCCTGTCTGCGGAGATGTCCTTTTTTGTAGAGTTCAGCTTCCCTCGCCTCTCTTTTCTTTTTCTCTTTCTTGTCATGGATCTTTTCCAGTCTTGCTTCTTCTTCTGCATTTTCTTTTCTCTGTCTCTCTTCGTCTCTGCTCACTCTATAGAGGCTTCTCAATACTCAAATTTCCCCTCCTCGACTGCTCGGTCCTCCGGTAGTGACCCTGAAATGAATTTCAGCGCGCCATTTTGAAGGACATCTCATTTCTCTAAATGCACACCGAGGATCGAGCGTCGAGGAGGCTCTCTGGAGGAGCTCTAACCGAGGATACACTGATGGTTCCTCCACGGCTCCTCCACGGATGCATTTCCGGGAACGGTGGAGGCGTGACGCACGGCCGGACTTATCTCAGCCAATGACAGCTATGCATGCATCCCCTGGATATTATTTTAGAAACTGCTTTCGTCGCGTCGCGATGTTTCCAGAGAGAACAGCTGTAAGGTCCATGCAGAAAGCAGAGCAGTGTGTATAATATATATCACTCAGTATAACAGGCCTACTCTCTTTATTTGCTTTAGTTTAGTAGATATCTACAAACATAGAGTCGATAATTTTCTAAGACCATTGCTTCACATAATAAAATACACAACGGCTTAGGACAGGGGTACTCAAATACAAATCTTAAAGGTCCAAAATAAATGTTTCAATAAGACAAAGGTCCGTTTATTACGGTCATTCAAACTTTTAAACAATTGCAACAAGATTCTTAACACGAGGTTGCAAAAACAAAAATAATCTGTATGCAGCAGTTTTCATTGTTATTGTGTCTGTGCTTGACCCCTCAGAGTCGCAGTGTAAGAGCTGCACAGTTATGAATAAAGGCAGCTGCACCCTCTTTCATTCAGCATTCCCATTATTGCTTTATAAATGTCTTGCCCCCTTGTGTGTCCACTGAGGTTCGTCAGGCCCAACACATCTTCAACAAACTCCCCCTTTGCCTCATCATAAAAACTCACAAACACCAGCAACTGAGCATTGTCAGTGGTGTCAGTGGACTCACACACAGCTAAGGAAATGCACTGTGCATTTTTTATTCCATCACAAAGCTGATTAATCAAATCACCAGCCAGTATGTATGTTCTTCTGGTTGCTGTGGAATCTGAGAGGGGGATTTGCTTGATTTGACCTGTTATTTCCTCTTTTTGTTTGCCTTCAACATGGTCTCCATCACTTCAGTCATGCATTATTTTATACTGCAGTTATTATCCAGTGGAAAGCCCTTACCTACTGGCCTAGTTAAATCAAAGTGGTTACTTTTTTTTGGCTGGGCAGTGAAGTTTTACACACCGTCTTATTTGACTTTCTCAGGACTTAAAACTGTTTTTTGGGGGCAGACCCCCTCAAAGAAAAAAATATATTTACACACGTAAGGTCATCATCTTAAAGGTGGGGTAGGTAAGTTTGAGAAACCGGCTCGAGATACACTTTTTGTTATATTCCATGGAATGCTCTTAACATCCCGATAGCAATGAATATCTGAAGTATTTGACAAAAAATCCATAAAAAAATGTCATCTGTGGAAGCCGTGGTACTGTAAAAAGTACAACCAATCCGTTTAGCCGATTGCCGCCCTGTCTGTCAGCCTTCCATCTCGTGCACGCACAAATGTATCTCGTGCCCTCATTGGGCGTGCATTGCAGCAGTACTTCAATGACTCGCCAGGCGGCCACTTTCACCAGTCTGCAGACGTCATGTGCGCGTTCATGTGTGTTGGAGGAGGTGCTCTGTAAGGAAGTCTGAAGGAAGGGGCGGATTCTTTTCGGCTGTGTATTTTCAAATTTTAGTGCACTCGAGCCGGTTTCTGAAACTTACCTACCCCACCTTTAATAGTTGTGTATGCTCATCCGTGAGCAGAGCATCAAGTTGACATGTCTATTACAGCTGAATGCGGCGATTACCATTTCACAAACGTATTAAGATCAACAGCTTTAGAGCGTTTTGATTCAATGCTGAGTACAGCCAAACGGACAGTCTCTTCTCTGTCATTGTAGACCGCAAATACCTCATTCCTTCAGTGCTTGGGTCCGAATGCTTCTCGTTTTGCGCCGTCCAGTTCAAAATGAAATCGCCGCCAATCGTATGTCCACACTCGCGCCAGGACCGGAGGACGTGCATGACGTGCATCTTGTGCTGCATTCACTTGCACTCGGACATTAGAGACTTTCTCTCATAAATGTCCGATGAGCCACAACTTTTCTTTCAAAACAAAGCTGCCAACTGGGGTGGCAGCTGGGGTGGCAAGGCCTATTTTTAGGGTGTCAGTTGCCACCCCGGTAGGTGAAACTAGGCTACTAGCTACAGTACAGATGGAACTAGATGAGCTGTTAACTCTCGCTCTGAATTTTGTTTTTTTTAATTCTCGCTCTGACTTAGACAGGTTGAAAGAGACACACACATTTTTCCCACCCGCATTCCGCGAAGACCCGCCCTACTGTGCCTCTGATTCGCAGATTGTTTGGGGGGTGGAACACAGTGGAACAGTCAGACATGCATAGCGCTGTTTGCAGTGGACATAGCGGAGAATTTTGACTCGTTGCGAATGCGTTGTGGCGATGTCTCACATATAATACAGAGAGATAATACATATGAAAACTATAATTTGCTCAGAGTCCGGAGACAGTGGTGGTTCGGTCCGGATCCGGACCGGAGTCCGTAGTTTGAGGATGCCTGGCTTAGGAGCTGTAGGTGTGTGTGTGGTACAATGTGTAGGTGTGTGTTGTACAGTGCGTAAATGCGGCGGACAGACGGGTCTCAGTTGGTTTGGTGTCCTCTGCTTACTTTTAATAGGCCTACTTGTAAATACAACTTGTGGCCCGTAATTTCAATTCCCCATTTCAGCGACCAGAGAGAGGGGGGGATATATCCAGTCTCTGATTGTGTTACGTTATTATGAGAGTGCTCTCATACTTTAAATTGTATATATTTATATAAATATATTTGTGTGTGTGTGTGTCCGCATCTGTAGCCTGTTATTGTCTCATTATACCGCACTCTCAATGAATTCAAAGTAAATATGTGGGGGAACAATGTTCAGCTGATCTAACAGAGATACAGCGCTATGACATAACACTCGACAGCTGATGCAGCTGTTGCCACGTAATAATGAACGGACGTCTCTTTAAAATGACCGCTCAGAGGAGAGGAGTTCTCATTTCTTTAAACGTCTGCTGCTTCCCCTCCTCTCTCCTCGGTTCCCCTCCTCGGTCCTCCGCTCGCATCTTCTGTGGGCGGGTCTAAGTCTCGAGGAGGGGAACCGAGGAGGGGAGTCGAGGAGGGGAAATTTGAGTATTGAGAAGCCTCTTATGTGTGTCTTCCTCTGCACCTTCTCCGGCGGCGGCCAGTGTGTTGACCTCTGGTTCAGCAGCAGCAGCCCCTCCAGCAGCCTCCTCAGCAGGTAGTACAACAGGGGGGGAGGGGGGAATGGAAATCCAAAGTCGAGGAGAGGGTCCCGCAGGCCTGAAAACAGAGGATAAAGGGAAGTGTGTGGTTTATATTGGGGTGGTGACATGAAACCCTTTTTGAAACCCTTTTTCTCTTTCTTATCACCCTCATCGTCAGCCTGTATTTTGTTTATTGCCGCGGCCAATTACCTTCTTTCACGGCACTCTGCTTCGTCCTCCCAGTATTTTAAACACTTTCTATGAGTGTCCAGTTTTTCTAAGTCTTTTACTTTAATTTTGCTCTTCTTTTTCATTCCATCTTCACACTCTTGTAATTTATCTCTTAGGTTTTTGATTTTTAATTTACTCAAAGAACCTCCCTTAGGAAATCCGAACATTTCCGTCCATATATTTAATTTAGACAGACTGTCCTCACCATGTTTTGCTCGCATGACATCCACAATCGGACCCTCAGGGGGGTGTACAAACCCCCTACCATGCTTTGCTCCCATAACAAAGTCTTTAAGTGTTACCAAAACACCCCATGTTACCAAAACACTATTTTTTCATCCGTCGATGATGTGATATTTGTTTCTCAGTACAAATCACACAAAGACTGATCGTAAACCCAGGCTACGATGGATATCCCAAATATCCTACTTTCGAGCAATCCCTCTCATAAATGTCATGGAGTTTAATTACGTTTAACTTTTAAACTATTTAGACACTGTACATCTCACCGAGTATTGAAAGCCTTTTGAGTTCGTTGGATCTCGTGAAGTCAATCGGTTCCACCCCGGCGCTGGTCCTCTCGTCCCGTACGGTTTCTGTCGAGGTAGAGGAGAATCCGAGGATCCTGGAGCGACCACCAGCGTCCGTAGGTGTTCCCAATCGAACTTGCAGAGATCCTGCCAACAACGCCAATTGTTATGGAAATCTGAGACCCAACACTGTGGAGAGTACAAGTCAGAGTGATCAAAACAAATAAATGGTGAATCAGACAGAGTTGTCTTTCTGGTTATTTATTTGAAGCTTCAAATACATAAGATACAATACATAGACACAGGTCTCACAGAGTATAGCATAGTCTGCGTGAGTGTGCGCGGATATAAAAAATAGCAAAGCTTATATATAAGAAAGAGTGGGAAGTTCAGAAATCTGTCTTCACACGGTCATATTGTTATTAGACACCTGTCCTTGAGCTGTAGATAGTATAACGGTTCTCAGAAAAGGGAAGTTCTTGTGAGACTTTGTGTGAGTCTCAACCTAGTAGCCAAATCAGCTCTGTGGCCTTGAAGTGCTTGGGAATAAACCCACAGTGGAGTATAAGAAGAAAACAGCACATCTCAGGAAATGATATAGGTGTTTTACAATGTGTTGAGAAGCATTTGGTTTAAGCATATAAGGATATAATAAAAATGTCCACTACATTCACCAACTAAGGGCCAACATGTATCCAATAGACACTTTCGCGGGCCAGCGATTTTTATATAGCCCAGACTTTTGAAGTTGTTGACCGGGGGGGGGGCTAGTGGAGCACGCTCAGGTACTGTGGAGCGCATAAAGCTTAGCAGACCCTTCACGCTAACGAAGGATCACTTCGAGGCTACTGTCCCGCAGCTGCTGCCTCTCTGTTGGACTACGGTACTGCACCTTACTCACGAGACGTTGTAAAAAATAAAAAAATGAGTGGGGGGCGAACGCACTAACCAGTTCCGCCAACGCCAAAGTCACCCCCGTTGTGCGGGCCGGATGAGAATGTCTGGCGGGCCGCCAGTTGGTGTTCACTGCTTTATGATTTACGCATGTATGTTAAAGTTTCTGTATTTATGTTGAAAGCCCTCCTTAAAGTGGACCTATCATGCTATATTTGAAACTTATATTGTAGGGCCATACCTATATAAAACATGTCTGTGAAGTTTCTTTTTCAAAATACCAAACAGATCATGCATTTTAGCCATGCCTCATTTCGCTCTATTTGCTCTTTTCCAGCCCTGTTTTTGCAAGGGCTGATTCTGATTCTGTGGCAGACTACAGCGCCACCTACAGGCCTGGCATATGTACTACAGCGTCTTCAGCGCTTTCGAGCGGTCTCTCATTCCCCTGATTGGTGGAGAGTTGTCCATATAGGCGGAGCACCCCTTTTCTGGCGTCAGAACAATTCAAATAATAATCAGATCTGTTGCAGCCCCGTTTTTAGAGATTATGGTATGGAGGAAAAGATCGAGGGTTGTGTTTTCTGACACTTGGTGAGTTCCCTGACACACCGGGGACACATATTCATGTATAAAAGACGTACACAAGTGCATTTTGCATGATAGGTCCCCTTTAAAGAAAATACAGATTGTCTTTCCATATGGTCTGTTAGGAATTATTAAACCCCGAGATCAGGATAAACTGAAAAGAGTCCAAGGAAGCATTTAATTAAACAAAATAATGCGATGATATACAAATGAGATTCTGCTTGGAGGCTCTCTCTGTCACAGTCTGCTCCATCATTCACCAGTAGTTTTCCATTCACCTGTTTCACCAGACACACACCCGTTGCCAGATCATTCTTTGCCTTCATGCTAGTCTTTCACGCGTTTGTTATCAGATTGCCTACCCGGTTCCGACCCTGCCTGCTCTGCCTGATCCCTGACCTGCCTGCTCTGCCTGATCCCTGATCCTGCCTTGCCTGCTGTCTGACCCTGCCTGCACCCACGTTGACCGCCTCGCCTGCTCCCTGACCCTCTGCCCGGCCCTGACTCACCTTCTGCCCGCTGTCCTCTGGTTCGTTTGCCTGCACATCATCCGGCTGATACTGTTCTGCTGGTATTCCTCTGCTCTGGTATTATTACCAATAAAGTACATTACCAATAGTCCTTGGTTTCTTGAGTGCTGCATTTGGGTCCTTCATAAGATTGTGACACTCTCCCCATTAGCTGTTGCCTGGCGCGTGGGGTAGAGTCATGGATGTATAATAAGAACTGGATACAGCGTGGGAGGCGGGGCCTCATTCATTCCTATGAGAGTTGCTCAATAGCGCATGATGACAAAATGGCCCAACTTTTGAGAGAGCGAAACATCACAGATTACCCGGCATGCCTGAGAAGTATCCGTATGTGCGCTCATAGCACAACTTTAACCACGCCGCCCAAAAGGCTCGTTCACATTAAGCACGTTAATTTGCGTACACGTAACAGCACCGCGCGTTCATGGCAGCATGGTACTGGATTTATATTAACGAGGCTAGCGGCTAGCTAGTAAATGATGCTAACTTACACATCAATCGTTATGTACTTTTATATTACGCTGACATCAGGATCTAGTGATATCCAAGCAACAGAGCTTCATTTAGCATGATACTTGTGTGGGTTGTACATGAAACCACTTGGTAATATATAAAAATGTATATGTTGAAGCCTGTTATGATCAATTGTGAGTTAAAACTTTATCTAAAAAGTAAAGCTGACAATGGATTACTGTGGTAGAGTTAAAATAACAATAGCCTATTTCTTTTTGAAATGTGATGGAGTAAAAGGATAGTAACTGTGATTATTCATGTTAAGTAGCCCACAAGTAACTAAAACGTATAATACTTGAAGGAAAGGTGTAAAATGTTCCCATAAATACCAATATCACAGTACAACACCCCTTGTTGTTAAATACCAACCATGTGTATATATATATATATATATATATATGCCGCTAAAACTGTGTAATATACCAGGCTGCTAAATCCTCCAAACTGTTACAGGATGTGTATTTTGTGAAATGTGTATTTAATTATAATTTCTTGTTTTGAATCTTTAATACTTTTTTTATGCATACTTTAAGTAACATTAGGCTGTCTTTGGCTCTTTTCTGCTGTAACAATGTAAATGTATTCTGATCTAATTGATGTTTTTGTCAGTTTGTTTCCCTATATTGCGACACTTATTTGGTTTGAGATTATTTCTCATTAGATTAGATTATTACATCCCCAACCATAGTGGAATGCTGTTGTAAAGGATTGCATTGATCCGTGCATCAATACCTTCACCCAGCTTTGAGGCCTCCAATGAATGAACATCATCTTGTGGCTGGGAAAAATGTGAACAAATAAATCTCACAAAGAGTGACTTTCTGGTGTAAGCATTATAATATCAAAGACAAGCACTTTAAGTAACAATATATCAAATCATTCAGCAGCAGAGGATGGGGTGGAAACAGCATTTCTAACTAAGATGATTACAATATTACAAGTTAAACATCAAGATGAACATACTATTATTAATTTAAAAAGTACATGGGAGACTTAAATATCCTGCAATATACCATTAGTAGAATAGGAACAAATGTGCCAAAACATTTCTAAAATAAACATAAACTGAGGGCTTTCTTCCTGAGCCGCTGGGAGTAAAGGTCCTCCATGGATGGCAGCTCCGCCCTGGTGATGTTCTGTGCAGTTTTCACCACCCTTTGGAAAGCCTTACGATTGAGGGCGGTGCAGCTGCCATACCAGGCCGTGATGCAGCCGTGTCCGTGATGGACACTGAGGAACCTGAAGCTGCTGACTCTCTCTACCGTAGTCCCATTGATGGCGATGGGGGGCGTGTCCCTCTCTTTGCTGCTTCCTGTAATCCACAATCAGCGCCTTGGTTTTGCTGACGTTGAGATGGAGGTTGTTATCCTGGCACCAAGATGTCAGGTTTTCGACCTCCTCTCTGTACGCCGTCTCTTCGCCGTCTGTGATCTGGCCAATGACGGTTGTCTGTTACGATCTCAGGCACTCAGGATGTTGGACCCAATTGCAGACAGGGAGACATAGGTAAAGTATTGGTAAGATACTTTATTTTTCCAAGAAAACACGATGAACAAAAAAAGGTCACTAACTAATCTCAGGATGAGATGACAAAAAATGAGACCAAAAGGAAAATCGCTCACGTAGTGAGGAACAAAACTATTCTTGAGCATAAAAGAGCATAGACCTGACCATGGCAAGAGACAATATGAACTGACACTGAACACTGGGAGACAGGGGAATTTAAACACAGGGTAACTAGACACAGGTGGGAACAATCAGCGGCGGGGCTGACACTGATGAGCACAGGAGACACACAAGGAGTGACAGGTGAAAACAATCAGGAAATTAGACACACCAGGGAACTAACGACAGACATGAAAACACAGGGAAAAGAGACCAGACAATATACAGGGAGGAAAACATGACAAGGAGAACGGAAAAACACCCACACCTAGACATAGACACGTGACATGACATAATAATCCTGACATTGTGTTGTCAGCACGTAGGTCCATACCTGTGTCTTGAAGTGGCTGCGCTTCCTCCTGGGCAGCATCCAAAATGGAGAAGAAAGAGAACAGACACACCACAGCTGGGTGAGGCTGGTGAGGCTGGGGAAGATGAGTGAGGGAAAGAGAGAAACAAAACAGGGGGACTAAGATGAGTGAGGGAAAGAGAGAAAAAGACAAGGGGACTAAGATGAGTGAAGGAAAGAGAGAAAAAGACAAGGGGACTACAGTTTAAGAGAGAGGAAGAACACAGAATGTGAGTGAACAATTTAATTAAATTACACATTTTAAAAAAATAGTCTGAGTAAGTGAAGACATCCTTACAAGGAGGACTGCCCTGTCAAATTTAAAAGTTATTCTTGTTAAATATACATATCCTGTTGAGGCTAGAATCTAAAATGCAGAACCACTTTAGATTGTAGCCTCAAGGGACTGTTTAAGGTTACTTAAAAACATATCATTTCCCAAATTGGTGAAATGAACTCCATCTCTTAGAAATATGCCAGGGCAGTCAAACTTAATGCAAGGATGCCTTACACTCTCTCCACCCGAACCACTAACACATTTACCCATCTCTCTGTTCACCCACATTCTGGCCTTGTTCAGCTTTCCCGGATTGGCTTTCCTCCAGTGACATCTCTCATTGATAGAAGATAGAATTATCTTCATCTCTGAGAAGTTGTCACTGAGTGAAAGCAGGTCCTGCTTCATCGCTGTGACAAGCTCCACACCTTTGATGTTGCCAAGGTCGTTGCCGCCACAGTGGATGAGCAAGACATCCGGGACTGTTCTTCCTCTCAAGGACTGATAGAAAAAGGGAAGAAGGTTCCTCCACCTCAGACCACCCTTGCCAAACCACCACACACGGCAATTGAGACCCAGGTTGCTTCCCATGGTGTGTCTGGCTCTTTCTTCCCCACGTCTAACGTAGCTGCTCCCTATTATCCACACATTGGGACCTAGATAGAATAAAATATATTGAAAAAGGAAAAAAAAGTGTTTACTGGTGATCATCTTTTAGAAAAAGGCGGTACATGTAGCCTGAGTTGTCATATCATTTTCATCATATTTTTAAGACTACACAAGTTTAATTTGTATATTATATTACATATAACTCTATACTTGTATATAGAATCATGATGAAACTTTATAAGGATTAAGATTATATATTAATATTACATTAAATAATGCATGACGATTTCATGCATTATTACGAAGCAGGATGTATCAAGTCACTGACTTTTTGTGATAAGGTCACAATCAACTGATTTCACTTATCAGATGTAAAAATAAGGTACAATATATTTGTTTTTGCCATATGAAAGTAAAGGGTATGCAATCAAAAAATTACTGAAACAAAATGAATAAAAATTATTATAAAAACTATACAGCACCTTGTCCAAGTATGGCGGGAGGCCCACTTTCCTTCAGGATTTCCTCTCTGGATGACGATCAAGCTATTTCTGCCATCTATAAATAAAGTACAAATGATTAGCTCTTCACGCCTCTTTAAAATAATATGTGTTCTTGAAAATTCTGTATGCATCGTCGTTTACAATGGTAGGGACATTGCATTGGAAATTAGTTGTGAAAAATATATGTAATTTTTAGTTTTTTCATCTCACATTTATAGATTTTAAATACAAATATATATAAAACGAATTATAAATGCAAAGTCTGGTTTCTAGAAAGTTAGCTAATGCATACAGAGTTAACATTGCAGAACTGCTGGCATGCATACATTTCTAGCATTTTGGTTAACTATGAAAAGTATGGAAAATTACTGTGCAAACACCCAACATTAGCTTAGCCACAGTAGCGGTTGCTGATGAGTGGTTTGGCTTATTTTACTCTTTTATATGAGAACATGTTACATTACATACAGACATTAAGAAGGCAGGTTAGAAAATAAATATGTTTTCGTCTCTTACCTTTTGGAGCAAACTGTTGTCGGTTGTTAGCATAGACTGTCTGTATATATAAAGCGTTGTCTCTTTAACCTCAGTGACGTGACAGTGAACACTGAACGTGACCGCGTGTGAAGGAGGAGGGGCGCGGGGGATTTAGGTCTGGGCTGCGCTAAATTCAGCCTCTCTTTCCAACATCTCCTGTGGCGGCAATCCACATTCTATACTATTCTATACTTCCTTCTATATATGTATGAGCTCTGTATGTGTTTTATTTTCCTTATGACTGTTGTAAGTTAACTTATTTATTCTATATCTTCTTCTATATTTGTATTTTAATGTATGTCACAGTCCTCTGTTTATTTATTGTTAAGCAACGCAACACATGGTTTTCAACAGTGGAACGATTTATGTGAATGTCAACAGCAACATCCCAAGCTTCTTTCTAGCCAATATTCATTATGTTGTATTTGTACCTTCAACTGTAACTGAAAGTTCAATTTGGTGTATTTTGTTTGCAAGTCTGTGTTCAACATACTACTTGGAGTACGCTTAACGCGGCACAAGTCTATACTGAACATGGACACGCACAATTCTAAACATGTATTTTTTTTTCATATCTGATACCAAATCTTGCAGCAATATTGCCACACTGGAGATGTATATTAGTTATTTAGAGTTTAGTGTTCAATGTATTCAATGTATTCAATGTGTTAAATGTATTCAATGTGTTAAATGTATTCAATGTGTTAAATGTATTCAATGTATTCAAAGTATTCAATGTATTCAATATGTTAAATGTATTCAATGTGTTAAATGTATTCATTGTATTCAATATATTAAAATAACTATCCAAACATTTGATATGTAAGTTATTTATATGTATGTAAGTGTTGTCTCGTGTGTATGTACTGTTTGTGATCGTTGTTGTGTCCTCACTCGTGACCTGCACCTTAATAATAATAATAATAATAATGAATAATATTTTTATAGCGCCTTTCAGGAAACCCAAGGTCGCTTTACAAGTCGGGTAGGGGGGGGGGGGGAGTAGGGGAAAAAAGGCAGACAGGTTAAGGGGGTGGCGGGGGGGGGAAGTAGCGGAAAAATAAACCTATTAAACTAACTATACAGTGGCGAAAGCCTTGGTAAAAAGGTGCGTTTTGAGGGCTTTTTTGAAAATGTCCAGGGTTGGGGCGCTGCGGATTTCGGGGGGGAGAGAGTTCCAGAGGGTGGGGGATGCCACACTGAAGGCTCTGTCACCAAAAGTCCGCAACCTGGTGCCGGGGGTGGAGAGGAGATCCTGTCCAGATGATCTTAGCTTCCGGGATGGAGTGTGGTAGCGGAGAAGGTCAGACAGGTATTGGGGGGCGAGGGCATGGAGGGATTTGTAAGTCAGAAGAAGGAGTTTATAGGTGATACGGTGCTTGACTGGGAGCCAGTGTAGGTGGATCAGGGTGGGGGTGATGTGCTGCCAGGGCTTGGTGTGAGTGAGCACCCTGGCAGCCGAGTTCTGCACATACTGGAGCCTGTCCAGGGCTTTACTGGGAACCCCGAACAGGACTCCGTTGCAGTAATCCAACCGGGAGGAGACGAATGCATGAATGAGGGTCTCGGCCACGGAATCAGAGAGTGATGGTCGTAGACGGACGTGGTGAGTGGGCTTTAAACTAAGACAGGCCATTTATGTTTGAAATATCATGCTAACAAACCTGCAATTACAGAATTGAATGATAGTGGTTATATATGTTCATATCTTGCTGACATTATTAACATTTTTTAAATGGTTCTCCTCTCTCCTGCAGTCAGCTGTGATTCCAGGTGTTCATGCTGCCTCCCACCTCCTTTCATCATATCCAGTACCAGGAGAGCTAATCCAAAGACCTCATCACACCTCCTCTTCATCCCATCTCCTCGTCAAATCCAGATCTTCAGCATTATCTAGACCCCGGGGGGTTCCCTATATGCTCACGGCTGCATTTCCCCTCTTAGATATACGATTTCAGGATCGGGGTCTAATCGTCAAAGACTTAACATTTATCATATGACATGTGTCAATAAATGTTCTTTAAACAAAATGAAGTATCTCCTGATTGAACTGTCTGGACCCCATCCTCAACTTTTTTCAAACCATAACATGCCTTCAGAGGGCTTTCCTGTTGATAATGTTTGGTGGATTTTTTAATAGAATAATTGTAATCAATATTATATTACCTTTTAATCTATATAAATTGTATTAACATTTTTTGTCACTATTTTGTTCACCTTGTTCAACTATGCCAGCCATCAGAGGTATACATTTGTTAACATCTCTTTTAGGTTTCATTTCTTATATTTGTGAATTTCTATATAAAATGGTAATTTCTACCTGAAATGCTTATGTATTTTTAATTACATTTCCGTAAAGCTTTCACTTTTTCAGCAGAATAAATATTATAACTGGTTTTGTTCAGCATTGCCAGCTTCACTGTTGAGCGTGATGTTGTGCCCAGCATTCTCCTGTCCTGTGCTCTGAAATCAAACTGTGGATAAGAATAAAACAACACTAAAATAAACACTACAATACAACTTGTAAAACTTTTGAAAAAACACAAGGTTGTTCATTTGTGTGTATACATATACAACACAGGCAATATACATATATATATATATATATATATATATATATATATATATATATATATATATATATACACAATTATAATTAATACAACTGTTAATTTGATTAGAGCTTTCACACATATCTTTATTGATATATGTATAAATATGACGACTTAATAGATAGTCGGCCTAATAGCAAACATTTACGTTCAACTCTTTTAATGGTATATTGCAAGTGCAATAAGAAGCTACAGGAACGTTAATCTACGTCGGTAATATTATTAACTTTATTTAATACAACATTTACGGTACAAGATTTACATCATAGCCTACAGCCCATGTAGTATATTATTTTACAAATGATGAATTACAGCAAACATGTGCAATATATCCATTATTACAGCTCCGTGGGCTGGCAGTAAGGCGATATGGTCCGTTGTTATTGTGCATCCATGGGTAGGTAAAGATAAACGCATGTAGTTCTGAACACGTCACATCACATGAACGTGCCGGGCAGCGCGGTCCCGTGGGTTAGATGCGCGTTCATAATGCCGAGGGAAATAACTCTCAGAATAACGTTATTAGCACATTTCTACAACTTGAGGAACGAATGTTTTTAATAAGGGCTATACAAGTGTTCATACTGGGTTGTTTATTTAGTTTAAAAAACCACTCTTTCCCCATGTAAGTCAATGGGAAAAAGTGTTTCCGGGCCCAGCAACCAAACGGAAGTGTAGTACCGCTGTTTGGCCACTACGAATATTCTCATCAGACTCCGGCGCACTTCCTGGGGGCTTGGGTAGAGTGGAAGAGGGCGATTCTTGGCCTGCTCTTCCTGTTGTCATCTGTGGTCTTCTCCTATTGGCCGGCATCGACGGGGGCGTGTCCAATGCAAATCCTGTAGTTGTTATCTTTGATTTTATAATATTCCAATGTCTGTGGTTATTTAAACATTCCCTAATAACAGTATTGCCGCATCAATAAGTGAGAGTTAAAGACAGTATTTTTAGTGTGCAACACTATGTGTCATTAACCTTGAATTCACTGTTTGAAAACGTAGTCTTTAGCCACATGCTAATGCTAACCTAAAATTGAAACTAACCATACTTACTCGCAGGAAGTCGTTGTGTGAACTAATATAAATAGTGTATTTAAAGGGGACCTATCATGCAAAATGCACTCTTGTACATCTTTTATACATGAATAGGTGTCCCCGGTGTGTCAGGGAACTCACCAAGTGTCAGAAAACACAACCCTCTCTCTTTTCCTCCGTACCCAGATCTCTAAAAACGGGGCTGCAACGGATCTGATACAGACTGATACAGATTTGAAATATCTCTGTCAGAAACGAGGAGCTCCACCTTTATGGGCAACTCTCCACCTATCAGGGGAATGAGAGGTTGTGTGGCATGGTCATCATCATCGGCTGTCACTCGTAGTCGAGTATGACTGTCCTCCTTCTTGGTCCTTGTGGGTCTTCAGGTGGGCGTAGAGGCAGATTCTGGACCTGATTATTATTGTGCAGTGTGGACAGGGGAATGTAGTGGTGGAGGGTTTGGGTTGGAACTGAGTCTGCGCTTGTCTTGTGCAGCATGGCAGAGGTCATCATTATATAGTGCAGCACCCTCACGGACAAGATTTCTCCAGGTCGCCCTGTCTGTTGCCATGTCTTCCCAAGCTTTTAGGTCTATGTGGCACTTCTTTAGGTTTGTTTTTATGTTATCTTTGTACCTCTTCTTTTGGCCTCCAGGGGCCCGTTTCCCTTTAACAAGCTGGGAATAAAGGACTTGTTTTGGGAGGCGAGAGTCAGGCATGCGGATAACACGGCCAGTCCATCTGAGCTGGTTTTGGGCAATGGTGGCAGTGATGGTGGGAATGTCAGCCTCCTCCAGGACGCTGGTGTTAGTGCGCCGGAACCTCCAACGGCACAGACATAGGATTGGCAGGACCCCCGGCAGAGGAGTAGTCGGCGGGGCCTCCAACGGCACAGGACATAGGGTTGGCAAGACCCCCGACAGAGGAGTAGTCGGTGGGGCCTCCAACGGGACAGGAAATGGAGTTGGCAGGACCCCCAGTGGAACCTCCATCGGACCAGGACATTGGGTAGAGACTTGAGACGTGACTCGAGAGGGGACTAGACAAGGGACTCGAGAGGTGACTTGAGAGGGAACTGGAGAGGGAACTCGAGAGGGAACTGGAGAGGGGACTCGAGAGGGAACTGGAGAGGGGACTAGAGAAGTGACTAGAGGTGGGACTAGAGAAGTGACTAGAGTTGGGATTAGAGAAGTGACTAAAGGTGGGACTAGAGATGGGACTAGGGAATTGACTAGAGGAGGGACTTGAGTAGGGACTAGAGATGGGACTAGAGAAGGGACTTGGGAAGGGACTAGAGGAGGGACTCGGGAAGGGACCAGAGAGGGGACTAGAGAAGTGACTTGAGGAGGGACTTGAGAAGGGACTAGAGATGGGACTCGAGAGGTGACTCGAGAGGGGACTCGAGAGGGAACTCGAGAGGGAACTCGAGAGGAGACTCGAGAGGGAGCTGGAGGGGTGACTTGAGAGGGGACTCAAGAGAACACTCGAGAGGAGACTTGAGAGGGAACTCGAGAGGTAACTTGAGAGGGAACTCGAAAGGTGACTCGAAAGGAGGCTTGAGAGGGGACTCGAGAGGTGACTTGAGAGGTGACTTTAAAGGAGGCTTGAGAGGGAACTTGAGAGGGAACTCGAGAGGGGACTTGAGAGGAGAGTCGAGAGGTGACTTGAAAGGAGACTTGAGAAGGAACTTGAGAGGGGACTCGAGAGGGAGCTGGAGATGTGGCTTGAGAAGGAACTTGAGGAGACTTGAGACGGTCGGAACACGGGGGCTGACGTCGGCCGGTACGCCGACAGGACACGGGGAGCTGGCGTCGGCCGGAATGCCAACAGGGCATGGGGAGCTGGCGTCGGCCGGTACGCCGACAGGACACGGGGAGCTGGCGTCGGCCGGTACGCCGACAGAACACGGGGGGCTGGAGTCGGCCGGAATGCCGACCGGGCATGGGGAGCTGGCGTCGGCCGGTACGCCGACAGGACACGGGGAGATGGCATCGGCCAGAGACGAGGGGCTGGAGTCGAAACCATGGCTGCTGGGGCCAGGACTGAATCTGGACCATGGCTGCTGGGGCCGGAACCATGGCTACTGGGGCCAGAACAGGGGCTCGAACCATGGCTGCTGGGGCCTGTACTGGGTGGGGCTGGGACCATGGCTGCTGGGGCCTGTATTGCGGCCGGAACCATGACTGCTGGGGCCAGAACTGGGGCCGTAACCATGGCTGCTGGGGCCTGTACTCAGGCCGGAACCATGGCTGCTGGGGCCAGAACTGGGGCCGGAACCATGGCTGCTGTGGCCAGAACTGGGGCTGGAACCATGGCTGCTGGGGCCGGAACCATGGCTGCTGGGGCCAGAACTGGGACTGGAAACCTTGGCTGCTGGGGCCTGTACTGCAGCTCAAAGCATGGCTTTTGTGGCTAGGGCTGCTAGCCTGGACCTGCAACTCCTTCTCTTATGAGCCTTTTGGAGGCTCCGTGGACCTCCAAAAGCCAGACGAGTTCCAGAGAACGACTCTTGGACAGGAGCAGGAACTGGGGCAGAAGCAAGGGTGGACTCCAGACGGAACACACCGATGTGTGTGGTGTCATCATGGGAATTGGGAGGCAGGGAGCCAGCATGGCTGGGGCTAGCAGGCAGGGGATAACACACAGAGAGGAAATCCAAAATCCAGCTAGGTAAGAATTTCACTAAATCTGGCTTCTCCATAGCCATCTGGTGTGCCTCAGTCAGAGCAGCCTCTCGCTGCTGAACTCCAGATGCTCCCCTCCACTTATCAGAACAGCCAGCCAAAGAAAAGGAAAAACTAAGTAATTCCAACTCAAAAGGATCTGCTGGGCCCATCCTTGGTTAGTTCCTTCTGTCAGGGTTGAGAGCGAAGCAGGCAGGACCCAAATGCAGATAAACAGAAAATACCTTTATTTCAAGGCTTAAAGACAGAGCTAAACAGAACTATTCCCCATGAACACAGTCAAACAACAACAAGGAACTAACAAAGACTAACAGAAAACACAGAACCTAAATGCACACAGGACTAAACAAACAAACAAGAGACAGGTGAGGATGGAGGAGAAAACACAGGGGCACCAGGTGAACACAATCGGGTAATCAGGGAGGGAAAACAGACAGAAAGCAACAGGCAAAACAGGAGGTGAACACTTTTCAAAATAAAACAGGAAACCAAAGACAGAAAAAGACAAGACACAACACAGACAGAGTGTGACAAATATAGCATGATGGGTCCACTTTCATTTAAATTACGCCATATAAACATTTATTTTATTTCTTACAGGTCCCATGTCTGTTTGCAGATGTTAACACTTGTTTTTTTTTCTCTAAGGGCATATGTTCTCCATATAATCAATATGTAGATGTACATAACTATAATTATTAATTATTTAGTTCTCATATATATATATGAGTTTGGTTGGGCCAAGAGATAATGCACTTCCTGAACGCTCTGCTTCTACCTTTTGTGTTGTATGTAGCATGATACATTAGGCCAGTGGTTCCCAAACGGTGTGCCGCGGCACACTGGTGTGCCGTGAGGCAAGTCCGGGTGTGCCGTGGGATTTTGTGACAACCATACGTTATTATTGCAATATACAACTACACTAAAAAAAATATTTTTTGTATTTACTATATCAGTACTTTGTAGGTTTATATGTACGTAATCTGCGCGACTTGCGCGTCCACATCTCCACATGCAGTGCTGCATAAACATGGCTGAGTCAGCGTCGATAACTTTCGAGGGGTGGAGGTATGCCCATTATTTTGAGTCCATCCGAAGAATAGACAGGAATGTGACGGTGAGGTGCAAACTGTGTCCAGGCCAGAAGCTGTTATCCACTGCTGTAAACACCACGTCAAACCTCAACAAACACCTGCAAAGAACACATGCTATGGTGAATCTACCGCACACGCTATTTGTTGTTTGTTTATATCTCGTAGTCTGTTCTTCTTCTCTGTCTTCCGGTTGTTGCCTGTTTTGAATGACAAATACACACTACCGCCGCCTGCTGGTAAGGAAAGTTATTGCCACTCACGCATGCGCAGTTCGTACGTGCTCGGCGAGTAAAGTAACGAGTAAAGTAACGACTTACTTTATGTAGATAGTAACGAAGTAGTGTAATATATTACATTTTTTTAGTAACGACCCCATCTCTGGAGTTGGCGTTCTCTACTCTGATTTACATGAAGAACAACAGGAGGTCACGGCTTTCTGTTGAACAGGACTTGCGAGTGGCCCTCTCCTCAGTGCCACCAAGGATTAAAACATTCTGCGCGCCCCGACAGGCACATGTATCTCACTAATTTGTAAGTCGGCAAAAATATTTATAATAGCACATGTTTTAATGCTGATTGCGGAAATGTTACATTTATAATTTGTAGTTCAGGACCATGGACAATGCAGCTTCCTTGCATTGACAGTTCTCTGTGCTGAATTTCTGCTGAGTTTCCTTTGCCTCATTTTTTATTTTGTGACCTGTCTGGTTTAAATGAGTGTGTTGCTGCTTTGATGAAGCCTAATTTGATAAAGTTTCAAATTAATTTCTAAAATATTTCGTTAATAAATATTTCATGAGTAATATAGTTGTCTTTGTCACAATTTATTTGGCATTAGTAAATAATTATGCACATTTACAGATATTTTACATGATATGAGTGATAACACGTGTTATAAGGGCTATTTTGCACAATAGATGTGCCTTGAGATTTGTACTTGTCCTTTGGTGTGCCTTGGGCACAAAAAGTTTGGGAACCACTGTGTTAAGCTCCGTAATTGCTTTTAAGAACTGAACCCACAATACAAACACGGACAGAAAACAGGAGTTTGCAGCAAAAGGTTTTATTTCCAATGGTGACAGGGGAAACTAACTGTGTTGATATATTCCAGGAAAGGGAATAAATCCGCGAGGGAATGGAGATCCTCAGCCGAGGCTCCGGAGTGAGCTGGGGATATCGCCAGGCAGACGAAAGGAGTCTTTACGCTCCCGAGAGTGAATTGGTTGGAGTAGGAGTTGTGTTTGTCCTACCAGACTGGAGTGTGGCGAGCAGGGGTTTCAGAGCCGAGGGGAGCGAGCAGGCTGGATCAGGTAGCGTGGTATCGCGGTACTTTATGTTACGTTAGAATGCTAACTTTTGGTGAATTTAAGAGAAATATACAGATGCAAATAGACAAACTATAGTAAAATAAACACTTAAATGTGTATTTTGTACGTTTTCCTTCCAAAAGCCTGAAAGAAAACATGTTATGGAATCAAAATTGCACAACATCTCAAAATTGACCAGTGCATGAAAAACGATGTTTTTGCCTGCCGTGTCTCGCCTTAAATAAACAATTTATGCGGCTCGTATCGCTGACAGCCGGGCCCGGCACCGCCTTTTAAAATTTTTTTGTAAACGGCTCCATCCCCACTTTTGGCAGCACCCCCTGAGCAAAATGACTTCCCGCGGCTATGGACGTGGCAAGCGGAGGAGGTGATGATGGATTCTGGACAGAGAGACAAACAGGTAAGACAAAAACGTATTCCGGAGTTGTGTCAGGCTAAGCTAGAAAGCAAATACGTTTTACCAGTGTAATCTTGACGGCGAACTGGTGAAGACTGGATGAGGAGACCGGGTTAATAAACAGGTGTGGATGAGTAGATGATCAGGATGAATGAGAAGCAGCTGCGGAGATGAATTGGCGGGAATCAGAAGTAGGTCAGCCATGCCCAGCTCGGGAGACAAACACAGACAGACTGACAACAACAGACAACAAACAAAAAGGGAAGCAGAAGAAGGGAGTACTGCAAATCCTTACACGCTGCATTAGGCTACAACTGCATTTTGGTTTTGCAGAATAACAAGAAACGATCATTGAATCCTTGAATACTTTTTAGAGAATATACCTTACATGTTCTTTTGAATTTGCAAATATCCTGGCCAGCAGACTCATCTGGAGTTCCATTATCCCCGTGTGGTTACATGAACTCTAATGGTGTGTCACAGTCAACCCTATCAATGCATCTTTGAAGTTTTGTTAAAGTAGTTTTGTTTCCTATTTTTCCACAAAACTTTACTGGTAACATTGTGGCACAGTATGTTGCCTGGTAATAGTGAGAGGAGTGTTGACTATTGGCATTTGGATAAATAACCCGTCTTTCTATCCTTCTTCTTCAATGTACCTTTATATATCATTCTTCTTTATGTTAACAGATAGTGTGGTGCAGTGATGACGCATTTTCTATCTATGGGATTTTCCCATTGGATTACCGTATACTGCAGAAACATTAGCTCTGTCAAACACACATATATAATACGTAATACGTTTTGTTCAGCAGGATAATCTCCACTCATTAACACGACTTTGTGATTTTGAAGTGTGAATGCAATCGCCAGAGGTAAAAAGCTTACGGCTAAAAACAAACTACATCACACCTCACCACCGCTAAGTCAAAGGCAGACTCCTGATGACATTTAGTAGGTTTTTATTGTCACCTGTTAGCAACCGCCTGACACAGATTCAGGCATTCACGACTGGGGTCGTAGAACATACATGTTCGTTGTATGTTGGCTAGTTTTTAACACAGTACTTATTCCAGGCTTCTAACCACAAAAATATTCCGAAAAACGTTGACTTAGAGACGAGGGAACCGGAAATGATCAAAAGTATTTTATTGGTTTTAGCACTCATCTCTGTACCACTCTATTTTGTGTCCTTTTAATCCAACATCGTACTTCAGGACTGCATCTATAGATAAAGAGGGGCTGTTTTTTATGAAGTTCTTGGAAAATAACAGAGAGCTCTTCTGAGTGTCATGTCTAGGAAACTAATAGTGAAAGTGTATTCTTTATGTTAGTTTTGTCATGTCCCTTTGCCCTGTGCTTTATGTTTATTCCCTTAATTAATCATCCCTCTCATTTCAGGCCTCCACGCTCCCCGCCCCCTTCTGTCTCCTGCGTCCTTGATTGTTTTCCCCGCCCTGATTGTTTCCACCTGTGTCCCCTTTACCTGTGTATATATTGTGGTAGCTTCCTCCTGTTCATTGTCAGTTCGTTGTCTTACTATGACCCACGTTCCTGATTACCTCACGGACTTCCCACGGATCTACCTCATTGATCACTTGCTAGTTTTCCTCGAAAGAGTATATTTGTTTTCCTTGTTTTGATTACTGTGCTAAATTCCAGTAAAGTCTTTATTTTTTGAGAACACTATCTGAGTCGTGCAATTGATTTCATGCCTCAGAGTCTCTCCTTGACACTGAGGGTGTGAAGGCCAAACTTAAACTGTCCCTCCTCCACAAATTGGATTACTTAATCTCACAGAGATCGAAATTAATGGTGCTTCAAGGCCCTTTCAGCTTGTAAAAAGTTTTGTTTCAGAGACATTGTTATTCTTCAAGTTCAGGTAACATGTTTCCTTTCGGTTCAGGCTAATGCCTGGCGAGTATGATGTGGTTGTAATATTTTACAGGTTTACAGGTTGACTAGGACTCCTTACATTTCCTGGACATTTCAGATGTTTTCCTGAATCTCTGCAAAAGACGTTAAAAGTCCAGATTGGAGCACGACCCATCAAATGGTACATGTTTGCTTAGGAAGGATCCTAACTGAGGAACATTTTCCAGAAGTACCTATAGGTGGAAGCGATTATAAGAGCTGTTTGAATTCTCTAAATGATAGGAAAATACCTTTTAATGTTTCCTTTATTATCTGCTTTAGATTAAGTTACACCAGTGGCGAGCCGTCAGGGCCCTCTAGGCCCTTTCGGAGGGCCTAAGATATTCTACAAAATAATATTTAAAAACATTAAAAAATATGTTTTTAGTTATATTTTTCATTAGTTTTACCAAAATAACTTGATTTAATTGTATTTAAAATAACATTTCCAAAGAAATAGATCCTTTGAATCTGCCTATTCAGTTTCTGTTTGAATGTGAAGGGTTAAAGGAAAGAAGCTCGTCTCTGCGAGGTGAAGACAGGAGCTGATTGGTGGTCCTGCTGTACATTCACAGAGGGCCAGCTATAGTAACTGAACGAGAGAGTGATGTCAACTGACAGTACAATTGACCAATCATATCTTCCCTCTAAATGGGTGGGTTTTATTATCGCAGACTTTATGACTAGTTCCGCCCGCTGTGAAGCTTTTCTTGTTTCCAAAGCAACAACAACTTCCTGTCAACAGCGTAAACTCGCCTTCAAAATAAAAGCATTACACTTAAGACATACAACTGCAACGAAACACAATGCAATATCCTTTTCAATTTCAAAGACCACACATTGGGTTATTTACAGGTGTTGTTCTGTGTGGTAGAGGGTCGCTGTCATTGATGCGTTTTGCACCCCGGGCCGCTGTTTTGATATTCCGCTGAAGTATACGCTGTGACGTAATAACTCTTTTTTTTTGGTGGGGGTCAGAGGGCCTAGGTATAAAAGTCACGGCTCGCCACTGAGTAACACTGTATCATCTTTACGAAAGGAGAGAAGATAATGCTGCCCCATAATACCTTGGGGCCATGACAGAAACAACCAATTATGACAGAGAACCGCAGATCATGTAAGTACGGTGCTAATTATGCCGTAACTTGCCAAAGTAATTACATTCTTTTAACATTCACAACAACATTAAACCAAAAGTCAACATCTGAACAAAGCGCTAACTTCTGTACAATTATTACATTTAAACATTCCATGTTTGCTGAGTTGCGTGGGGTTTCTTTAACCTGTTAAGCATTTAACAACCTATGAATGTGTCATACCCACTTAACGGGAAGAAACTCAGCTACCTGAAGATATGAACTATTTTTACCGAAACAAAACACAAGTCTAACGCCGAGCGTCTGAACTAGCACTAAGCGAAAGGGTGCTAACGCACTTAGTAAATAACTCACGGTAGAAATATTGTATACTTCATCGGATCTGCACAAACTAGATATCATATGAAATCTGAGATTCCACAGATTCCAATGGTATAAGTATCATCACTGTGCGACCAAAACTCACGGCAACGAAAGCCAGCAAAGACAACACACAACTTCACTTTACGGAGCCAAAATGGCAAACACGTCTTACCTTTGCTGTGTTCTGATCAAAGTTGTGTTCAAGGGCATTACAACGCAGATAAACGCTGCTGAAGGTTGTCTCTGTGTCCCTTTGAAATGATTACTGATAACCCATCATCATATTTATGTCAATAAACAGAGTTTTCATATAGAGTGTATGAGAGCTGCAACCCAGCTTCCGGTTTTGGGCATGCTGGCTGCGCATCACTCTCATTCACCAATGGGTAATTTTTAAATGGATTTAGGAACTCCCCCTCGATTCTATTGGCTAAGACGGTTAGAAAAAGGTGTCAATCACCAACATCGACCAAGGGGTTCCAGAGAAATATAAAATGCACCCAAATCACCCCAGAGGTGTTTTTTTTTTGCTAAATCTCTCTAAAAAGGTCAAATGTCACTTGTTTTGCATCAATCTTGATACAGGGTGCTTATTATATATATATATATATATATATATATATATATATATATATATATACATGTTTTTATTTAACAAAATAATGTTGTTTAATCCACGTTGGCGTAACACAACTACAAAAACAATCGGTTTGTTTGCAATGTTCAGAAGTGACGACCAAATGTCTCTCAGAGGGGCGTGGGGAGGGGCTCCTTGTTTTCATCTAAAGTAACAGACAGAGAATCAGCACTTTGGAAACAGGGCTGAAACAGAGGGGATTGTGGGTAATGCTGCAATGATCTGGTTGGTGTTTCAGCCAATCAGAGACAGGCTCTGTGATATACTGATGAGAAACAGGGTGAGAGGGGACCTTTGAATGTAATTGTATCGATGGCCTATGCAAAGGGTCAAGTAGGTAACGGAAAGCTCAGTCATTAATGGACATGTTTCAGAAAGCACTTCACAGGAGATGGCTGGGTTTCAGAGACGGTGTAGAGTCTGACTTCATGCAGAGATTTCTTAGCATGCACTGGACTCGCCACACACCATGTATGAATGTCTGTTTCGCCTCATTCATAGAAGAAAGGCTTTCCGTTGATTCCTCTTGATAGCAGTGTTGATAGTAACTAACGAGAAGGGTTTGGCTACTAAGTGAGGCATTCCCCAGCCAATACATTTTCATTCATTTTTTTATAGAAATTACGGCAGAGTTGTAATTAGAAAAACTAAATATTGGGTTTGACAGTGTACAGGCGTGTGATAACATGTACTCTGTTCTCTGTCTCTATTATTACTGTCACCACTGTCCTTTCTTCTGTCGCTACCATCACGACAACCTGTCTACTGTTAATGACATTACAAACTATAACAACTGCTTCTGAAATGAGTTATCGGAAGTAATAGGAACATGTGACTTCAGCTCAGAAGCCCAAAACCTAACAACTGCCAAAGCCAATAATCAGCTGCTCAAATGATCTGCATATAATATCCTCCGTTGACTTGGAGTTGAACTTGAACTACAACTTGGTGTACCAAACATTGCAGATCTAGCTGCTGTTTCCTGAACATGCAGATTAAAAGTGTTTTTTGATCAAATTGTATTATGAATATGATTCTTGATGTCTCTCCAGTTTAACTATGAAGTGCTGGTTCTGCATGTATCAATCACTCCATTGCACTTGTTTTTACCAGGAACTTTCATAAAAGTTATGCAATTTCAAAGTTGTCTCCAACAGCCTTTTTTTCCGCATCACTCTAGGGTCTTCTTTGATTTCTTTTCTGCTCAGCAGAACCATGTCTCTCAGTCCTGCATGCTCTTCTTTTAGTCTTTCTGTGCATGCCTACATCTGAGTCTTGGTCTGTATCAGAAGGTTAAAGTTAGTTTATTTGAATAGCACATTTTAAGACACAAAGGCAAAGTGTGTTATATAGGCATTAACACATAATAATTCAAAACAAGTGCAATGCTAAAGCACTGTTATGGGATCTCAGGATAGACAGCATTACAAAGAAAGGTTTTAACCTTAATTTAAAAGAACCCAGGGTTAAGGTAGTTTGTTCCAGTTGTTTTGCGGCACATAGAAGCTAAAAGCTGCCTCAGCAAATGTAGTTCTGACCTTGGGGATGAAGAGTCCTGATGATCTGAAAGCTGCTGGCTCGTAACAATGAAGCATGTCTGACATGTATTTTGGGTCCAATCCATGAAGTGCTTTTTATGTTGAAAGTAGGATCCTTTGTAGGAAGCCAGAGCAGATGTTTGAGGACTAGGCTGGTTTTGGTGAGGACTCTGGCAGCCGCGTTCTGGATGAGTTGTAGTTGTCTTATTGACTTTTTACAGAGACCTGTGAAAACACTGTTATAGTAATCAAGTCTGCTAAAAACAAAGGCATGGACTCGTTTTTAGAGGTCGTGTTGGGTCATAAGTGTATTCAGTCTGGCTATGTGTTTCAAGTGGTAAAAAGCTGACTGAGAGTCCATAACTACACCAGGACATTGTGTATTATGACATTGACATTATTATGACATTGTATTATGTATTATGTACATATTATGTATTATGACATTGACATTGACATTGTATTATGACATATTATGACATTGTCTTATGTGTTGAATAGTAGGGCTTCTATTTGAGTGCTAATATGGGCGTTCCTTTTTGGCATCAATAATAATTGTTTCCGTGTTGTCCTCTTTAGCCAGAAGGCTCATCTGGATCAAGCCTCTGCTTCTGGCTTCTGGAAAGCTCATGTCTCTCAGTCCTGGATGCTCTTTTGACTTTAGTCTTTCTGTGCTTGACGAACATTTCTGTGGGCTTGTCATCGTCTGAGTATTGGTCTGTATCACAAGGCTCATCCGTATCAGGCCTCTGCTTCTGGCTTCTGGAAAGCTCATCTTGTTCTTGACTAGGAAATGTCTCCACCATGACATGCTCTGAAGTGCACCCTTGATTGGGTTTGGACAAAGCAACTACTTCCGGTGCCAGGTCAGCAGTGCCACCTTCCAGTGCGTCATCATCTTTCTGAGGGAGGCTGGAGTCAATCTTGTTTTCTTCTATTTCAGCCACCTTTGGAGAATCTGACGGCTGCATTGGAACTCCACCCAAAATGCAGTCTTCACTATCGGAGGAGCTCTGTGAAGGCACATGTTCACTTCCGCTGTGACCGACTCTGACGAGTCATCTGACGAGTCATCTGACGAGTCATCTGACGAGTCATCGAGTCATCTGACGAATCATCTGACGAGTCATCTGAGGAATCATCGAGTCATCTGACGAGTCATCGAGTCATCTGACGAATCATCTGACGAGTCATCTGACTAATCATCGAGTCATCTGACGAGTCATCAGACGAGTCATCTGACGAGTCATATCTGACGAGTCATCTGACGAATCATCGAGTCATCTGACAAGTCATCTGACAAATCATTGAGTCATCAGACGAATCATCTGACGAGTCATCGAGTCATCTGACGAGTCATCTGACGAGTCATCTGACGAATCATCGAGTCATCTGACGAGTCATCTGACGAGTCATCGAGTCATCTGACGAGTCATCTGACGAGTCATCTGACGAATCATTGAGTCATCAGACGAATCATCTGACAAGTCATCGAGTCATCTGACGAATCATCTGACGAGTCATCTGACAAATCATCGAGTCATCTGACGAATCATTGAGTCATCAGACTAATCATCTGACGAGTCATTGAGTCATCTGACGAGTCATCTGACGAATCATCTGACGAGTCATCTGACGAGTCATCTGACGAATCATCGAGTCATCTGACGAATCATCGAGTCATCTGACGAGTCATCTGACGAATCATCTGACGAATCATTGAGTCATCTGACGAATCATCGAGTCATCTGACGAGTCATCGAGTCATCTGACGAGTCATCTGCCGAATCATCGAGTCATCTGATGAGTCATCTGACGAGTCATCTGACGAATCATCGAGTCATCTGATGAGTCATCAGACAAATCATCTGACGAATCATCGAGTCATATCTGATGAGTCATCTGACGAGTCATCTGACGAATCATCAGACAAATCATCTCACGAATCATCGAGTCATCTGACGAGTCATATCTGACGAGTCATCTGACAAGTCATCGAGTCATATGACGAGTCATCTGACGAATCATCGAGCAGAGATGTTCACAAGTCTTTTTGTGCAAGTCCAAGTCAAGTCTCAAGTCTTTGGTCACGAGTCCAAGTCAAGTCTCAAGTCTTTGTGGGGTGAGACTTGATCAAGTCTCAAGTCTTTGGTCATGAGTCCAAGTCAAGTCTCAAGTCTCTACAAAATAAAAGTGTCTCATGTCTCTTCTGGTTGTAATAAGCCTTCAAGGTTGTGTCTTCCTGGTCGAATGTACTTATTGTAAGTACACAACCGGAGAAAAGTCGCTTTGGACAAAAGCGTCAGCTAAATGCAATGTAATGTAATGTAATTGTCTGCTGCTATCCAGTCTGTTAAGAATACTGCACAGCTATATCTAATAAATTCAAAGCATTTACTGTATTATTATCACTCCTATATCTATTAGCATACAGTATCAGTACTGATTAGTTTGTTATATGATCACTTTAAACAGGCTATTGCAATGCAATATGAGGAAAAACATCACACTTTAGCTAAATGCAAACAACTTATAAGCAAAACACTTCAGAATCAGAAATCAGTATCACAAATACTTTATTAACAGGGAAACTGTGTTAAAAGTACTTAAAAGTAAACATTTGTTCTGTGCCATTTGCAACTAAAAAACTATTGCTGCAATATTATCTGAAATATACTGAACTGGTGATATTAAAACATGACCTGTTCCAAAAGAGATATCTACCATTAACACCATTTACCAGCCAAATGCTGGTAAATCATGCAAGTGGCTGGTACTGTATGTTGCACGCACCAGCCAAAAATAACAATGGCAATCAATCTATTGAGTGGCTGGTAACATTTCAATATTGTAGAGTTATATTTGTATTTGTTCATGTTAGCAAACTATGGATAAGCTTAAAATGGGAATAATTTGGGTAAAACTGTGAGCTGGATTTGGGGCCTGTTGACATGTGTTTTTGAGGACAAAGGAATATGGGGGAAGGTGAGAGCATGTCCTGATTTGCATTCAACTTAGATCTAGCTACCGTGTTTGTGATATTAAGAGAGGTCCCTTGGGTTTCTCTGGTGGTTATCAACAGTAGCAGTTAAGTGAATACTGTTCAAACAATACCTGTGTTTGTGTTTTATATTGATTTCTCTGTTTTATCCTTTCATAAATGTAAGGACTACAAATGGCTATAAACATTCTGGGCTGGTTGGAGTAAACAGGGTTTTATTGCTCTGTGGGGGAGGTGTAGGTATGCAGGCCTTGAGACCTTTTGTTGGAAAGTGAGCCTGTTTGGTTTCCTGCTGGCCAGCGTTGCGTCTCCCAATGAGATGACCTGAAAATATGACCAGCTGACCTAACACCAAACCCCTCCTTCTTACTCTGGTATATATCCGGAGGATCCCTGGCGTTCGGCCTCTTCTTCACATGCTGCCCTCGGGTGAAAGTAGCTCTGCAGTATGCGGACCAGGGCAGGAGTAAGCCGGCATTACTCCTTAAGCATTACAATATAACTGTAATATATCATGTTGTATTGTAATGATTGTATTGCATTGTCATATTGCCATTAAAGTAGAACTGTTACTTTGTAGATATGGATTCCTTCCTGTATTATAACCAGCTTCATAGGAACGCGCGGAGATTTGAAAAGCGGACCAGTTATCCCTCCAAATCTCTAACAATATTCACTAGGCTAGCCATTTGGCCAGTGGACAAAAATGTTAAAATTTGACCTCTGCTACCGTATTGTTTAATTACACTGGGTCTCTAATGACATCTTTTAAGTCTACTATAAATAAACATATTCCTCTATCCTCTCACTCAAACCCAGTGTAATGGTAACCTGATAAACCTGTAACATTAACGTTACGTGGTCAACAATAAACCTGTAACCTGCCTATAAACCGACAGATGTATTTATGTATGTAACTATGTATTTTTCTACATTTAACGTTAGCCAGTAGATGGTGGCAGCGGAACGTAATGATTAACGTTACCGACCTTTTTTATGTCATGTCAAGAGTTGGATGTCAACGCCACTCAACGCAAACAAGTGTGACAAGCAAACATTCACTCATCTTTTCAAATATTCAGTTACAAAGCTAGTAGCAAGCTAAGTTAACATTACATAGCTGATGCTGAGCTAAACATGTTTGCTAACCGTCCATATGCGTTAATGTGACTGACCTCTCCGGGTGAGTTTTCAAGTGCCTGATGAAATTTGACGTTGTTGCACCAGCATCCTTGATTTTAATATTGCAGACTTTGCAGTGTGCGCTCCTTTTGTTGGTGCCGCCGGCGTTTTGTTCGAAGTTTTTATAGTTGAACCTAATTACAAGCGGTACAGCTGCAGGTGTGCCGCCGGTCGCCATGGTGTTACCATGATGTTAATGTTAATGTTAAAGGTGGGGTAGGTAAGTTTGAGAAACCGGCTCGAGATACACTTTTTGTTATATTCCATGGAATGCTTTTAACATCCTGATAGCAATGAATATCTTAAGTGCTTTGACAAAAAATCCATAAAAAAATGTCATCTGTGGAAGCCGTAATACTGTAAAAAGCACGACCAATTATTTTAGCCAGCCCGGCTATAATAACTGGATAGCCTACCTGCCTGTCAGCCTTCCATCAGGGCACAAACTTATCTCGTGCCCTCATTGGTCATGTGCGCGTTTGTGTGTGTTGGAGGAGTGGCTCAGTAAGGAAGTGGCAGATTTTCTCCGGTTGTGTATTTTCAAATTCTAGCGATCTCGAGCCGGTTTCTCAAACTTACCTACCCCACCTTTAATACCTTTAATACCAAAAATAGAAAACACAATGAGTCAGATCTTTTGAGCAGGAGTCCAAGTCAAGTCTGAAGTCTCTGTGTGTGCGACTTAAGTGTGACTCGAGTCCGAGTCACAAACTCGAGTCCCCATCTCTGTCATCGAGTCATCTGACGAGTCATCTGATGAATCATCTGACGAGTCATCTGACAAATCATCTGGGCCCAGGAGTTCAAAACTTTTAATCCCTATCTGATCAAATCAGATTTGGATTTTGGGGAGTTCAAAACCAAAAAACAGGATTAGGATCACTTTGATATCCGATCAGATCAGGTAATCCAATCCAAGCTTTAATCTGGATCAAATCTTCAAAACGGGTAGTTCAAACCGACAACACAGGATTGGGATCAGTTTGATCCCAAAAAACTGGATTATCCTGATCCCACCAGAGGGGTGGATTTCCAGTGGATTACCAGAGCAAAATGTACTGTACAATTTATTTAAAAATATGTTTCAATATAAATAAGATGGCAAAGTTTGTTAACTGAAATAATACACCATTGTTAGCCTTCATGGCAAATCAATTTTATTTTTCATTTTTTGGTCACGTTTGTGGTGGCCTATTTTGTTTTCAACCAAATGTTGATGACATAAATGTTTATGCTCATGAAAGTATCACAACAAAGATTGTCAATCACAAATGTAATTTAGATTAAAGAAAAAATATCTTCAACAAAAAAAAAGTCCATCATCTGTCATCACCTTTCAAAAGTAATTGCGGACAATAGATGTCTGCAATGTGGTCTCTTGTCTTCCTTGTATTATTTTTCATGTCCACTAGATGGCGATCGGTAGGATTAAAGCACTGATATTCAGGATCTAGTCATCTTGAAAAATCGTAATCTGGATCAGGCTGATCCTATCCTGAATTGCTTTGAACTCCAGGGACAAAATATGGCCGATTTGTCTGATCCTGGATCACAAAAAATGGGATTTCAAAATCTGATCGGATCTGATTGAGATTAAAAGTTTTGAACTCCTGGGCCCTGACGATTCATCGAGTCATCTGACAAGTCATCTGATGAATCATCTGACGAGTCATCGAGTCATCTGACGAGTCATCTGACGAATCATCTGACGAGTCATCGAGTCATCTGACGAGTCATATGACGAGTCATATCTGACAAGTCATATCTGACGAGGCATCTGACGAATCATCTGACCAGTCATCGAGTCATCTGACGAATCATCTGACGAGTCATCGAGTCATCTGACGAGTCATCTGACGAATCATCTGACAAATCATCGAGTCATCTGACGAGTCATCTGATGAGTCATATCTGACGAGTCATCTGACGAGTTATATCTGACGAGTAATATCTGACGAGTCATCTGACGAGTCATCGAGTCATCTGACGAATCATCGAGTCATCTGACGAGTCATCTGACGAATCATCTGACAAGTCATCGAGTCATCTGACGAGTCATATCTGACGAGTCATCTGACGAATCATCTGACGAGTCATCGAGTCATCTGACGAGTCATCTGACGAATCATCTGATGAGTCATCGAGTCATCTGACGAGTCATCTGACGAGTCATCGAGTCATCTGACGAGTCATCTGATGAATCATCGAGTCATCTGACGAGTCATCTGACGAATCATCTGACGAGTCATCGAGTCATCTGACGAATCATCTGACGAGTCATCGAGTCATCTGACGAGTCATATCTGACGAGTCATCTGACGAGTCATCGAGTCATCTGACGAGTCATCGAGTCATCTGACGAGTCATCGAGTCATCTGACGAGTCATATCTGACGAGTCATCTGACGAGTCATCTGACGAATCATCGAGTCATCTGACGAGTCATTTGACGAAGCATCTGACGAGTCATCGAGTCATCTGACGAATCATCGAGTCATCTGACGAATCATCTGACGAGTCATCTGACGAATCATCGAATCATCTGACGAGTCATCGAGTCATCTGACGAATCATCTGACGAGTCATCGAGTCATCTGACGAATCATATCTGACGAGTCATCTGACGAGTCATCGAGTCATCTGACGAATGTCATCTGACGAATCATCTGACAAATCATCGAGTCATCTGACGAGTCATATCGGACGAGTCATCTGACGAGTCATCAAGTCATCTGACGAGTCATCTGATGAATCATCTGACGAATCATCTGACAAATCATTGAGTCATCTGACGAGTCATGTCTGACGAGTCATCTGACGAGTCATATCTGACGAATCATCTGACGAGTCATCGAGTCATCTGACGATTCATCGAGTCATCTGACGAGTCATCGAGTCATCTGACGAGTCATATCTGACGAGTCATCTGACGAATCATCTGACGAATCATCTGACGAGTCATCGAGTCATCTGACGAGTCATATCTGACGAGTCATCTGACGAATCATCTGACGAGTCATCGAGTCATCTGACGAGTCATCTGACGAGTCATCTGACGAATCATCGAATCATCTGACGAGTCATCTGACGAGTCATTTGACGAGTCATATCTGACGAGTCATCTGACGAATCATCTGACGAATCATCTGACGAGTCATCGAGTCATCTGACGAGTCATATCTGACGAGTCATCTGACGAATATTCTGACGAGTCATCGAGTCATCTGACGAGTCATCTGACGAGTCATCGAGTCATCTGACAAGTCATCTGACGAGTCATCGAGTGATCTGACGAGTCATATCTGACAAGTCATCTGACGAGTCATATCTGACGAGTCATCTGACAAGTCATCGAGTCATCTGACGAGTCTTCGAGTCATCTGACGAGTCATATGACTAGTCATCGAGTCATCTGACGAGTCATATCTGACGAGTCATATCTGACGAGTCATCTGACGAGTCATCGAGTCATCTGACGAGTCATATCTGACGAGTAATCTGACGAGTCATCGAGTCATCTGACGAATCATCGAGTCATCTGACGAGTCATCTGACGAGTCATATGACTAGTCATCGAGTCATCTGACGAGTCATATCTGACGAGTCATCTGACGAGTCATCTGACGAATCATCTGACGAGTCATCGAATCATCTGACGAGTCATCTGACGAAGCATCTGACGAGTCATCGAGTCATATGACGAGTCATCTGACGAGTCATATCTGACGAGTCATCTGACGAGTCATCGAGTCATCTGACGAGTCATCTGACGAATCATCGAGTCATCTGACGAGTCATCGAGTCATCTGACGAATCATCTGACGAGTCATCTGACGAATCATCTGACGAGTCATATCTGACGAGTCATATCTGACGAGTCATATCTGACGAGTCATCTGACGAGTCATCTGACGAATCATCTGAGGAGTCATCGAGTCATCTGACGAGTCATCTGACGAAGCATCTGACGAATCATCGAGTCATATCTGACGTATCATCTGACTAGTCATCGAGTCATCTGACGAGTCATCTGACGAATCATCTGACGAGTCATCGAGTCATCTGACGAGTCATCTGACGAATCATCGAGTCATATCTGACGTATCATCTGACTAGTCATCGAGTCATCTGACGAGTCATCTGACGAATCATCTGACGAGTCATCGAGTCATCTGACGAGTCATATCTGACGAGTCATCTGACGAGTCATCTGACGAGTCATTGAGTCATCTGACGAGTCATATCTGACGAATCATCTGACGAGTCATCTGACGAATCATATCTGACGAGTCATCTGACGAGTCATCTGACGAATCATCGAGTCATCTGACGAGTCATCGAGTCATCTGACGAATCATCTGACAAATCATCGAGTCATCTGACGAGTCATATCTGACGAGTCATCTGATGAATCATCGAGTCATCTGACGAGTCATCTGACGAATCATCTGACAAATCATCGAGTCATCTGACGAGTCATCTGACGAGTCATCGAGTCATCAGACGAGTCTTCTGACGAGTCATCTGACGAGTCATCAGCAGTACCAAGATTCAGTTCCTTTTTTGCTCTCTCCATTCTTCTTCTTCTTCCATTATCTCTTCTTCCAGAGTCCCAGTCGAAAAGCCATTGGACGGATTTTGTATTCATTTCGAGAGTCTGTCACTAAAGGAATTGACTTATAAGATGATTGTCACCATCTTTGACACTGGGTCTTTCTTTTTTATTGAATAGGCTTTAAAGATAATCAAAATCCAATATAAACGTGTTTTTGGTTAGGGTCGAGAAACAGCTGCTGAATTCAACTGTGTGCAGAGATGTTATTATTTTTAAGAGCAGGAAGCATCTCTGATGTATTAACATCATGCGGATGTATTTGAAAGGTTCTTATTGCCAGGAGCAGTTCCTCTATCAAAGCAGCTTTCTTCCTCAGGCTGTGTCCTGTATGCACAGACAGGGATAACCAGGCTTTCACTGCAAAGACTGCAGGAGACATTGCCTGAGGAAATGAAGCAAGCTACATCCAGCTACACGTTTTCTACAGTCCATGCTAGAGTAGAAAGTTGATGCTGTTGCATTTGGAAAGGTTAGGTCTTAGGTTTATGCTGCAATTACAAGCAAACAGCGGCTTGTAAAAAGATGCTGACATGGTGTCAGTCTGATTAAATGAGATGAGAGGGCATGAGTGTTCAACATAAACTGCTCCAAACATATGGTCAAGCGGCTATAAACCAGCATACATTATTCGATGTGAAAATGTATCCGCACATACTTTCTTTAATACACATTGCGTTGTGTTTTTTAAAAAAGTTCACTGATTTGTAATTATTATTATTTTTATTTGTGTTCGTTAGTTTGATTAATACTTTTAAGATTCACACGTTTCTATGACACTGATAGATGTGCAAGGCAATGCTTCATGCTTAGCCTTAGTTTGGTCATTGGCAGTGACAGGTGCTTCCTCTAAGAATGAGAAAGTCAATCGAGTGGTGCACTTTCTGTAGGCCTAAGGGTCCCTCGACAGTTAGCAGATACTCGCTGCACACGATTACTTCATTGGACGTAAACAACAGAGAACAACATTGGGTACCATTTCAATATTCTTGTAATTTAGAAAGGATGGCAGTGGTGGGATAAATCCAGCGTATTAGACCCCTCGGCCACACTACTGAACCTCAAAATTCATTAGGTAGATCAGCCGTTCAGAAGTTGATTGGAAACTTCCAGCCCCACCCGTTAACGTCCATCAGAGAGATTTAACCCTGCGTTCTTTGGTCCATTCAAATACTTCAGTTGTTTTCTGCTATTCAACATTTTCTCTCTGTGTGGCTCAAAAAGCCAAACATTTCAAATTGCAATCTACAAAGGAAAAGCACAGAATAATGAGCAGAGACGTAAACATGGGGCTTTGGATGAAACCGACGCATTGCTTAATAACTGAGGGTTTGAATGCAGGATTTAAACAGGGCAGCTCAGCAGGTGCAGCTGCAGGGTACTGACTCCATTATCGTGATGTATCTCAAATAATCTTTCTGTCAAACAGCGGTTCATCCAATTACCCAGCGCGCTTACTGTTTCAGAAGTGAACAGGTCAACTATATATGCATGGTTCCTCCATTTATCAAACATGTTAGATGGAATGTTTCAAATGTACCCTAAAGTGGGTTCGAAAACATCAATGGGAACCATGTTACCGCTGAGCATTAGTCAGTTTAGGTGTGCTTCCAATAGAAGACTGTATTTTCAAATTGAAAGGACACTGCTGTTGTTTTGCAGTAGTAGACCTGCAGAGCAATCAGCGTCCATTGGCAGATTGGAGGGACCCGAGGAACCCTCCAATCTGATCCTCATTCTCTACACCTGGTTTTGTGTATCATTCTTTATAGTATGTCTCAAAACAGCTTTGTATGTCCTCCAATTTATCCTAAATGATTTTAGTTCTTGGATTTCGGATCTTGGTTATGGTATTCTCTGCTTATAAGCTAACAGTGTGGCTGATTTACCCCCTACTTCATAATATTTTTGTTTGAGGAATAACACTTTTTTCCCGTACCTCTTGTGTGTGGATTTCGTCTATTTTATTCTTTGTTGTCATAAGTTCACGTTTTATGGTAGGGTCACCTTATGGTTTGCTTCTAACTGTTTCCATTCACTTTCCAAATTCCTCAGCCTCTCCTGCTTTGCCTTCTTGACAAAGGCTGATTTGGCTGTCATGTTCCCTCTCATTACTGCCTTGCGTCCCATAGCACACTCCACCTCCACCTCACTCATGACTCATTGTCATTTTCCATCAAGAACAGTTCGATTTATTTTTTAAAGTCTCCCTTCACTTGTTCAGTCAGGATACCTGAGTTTAGTCTCCATAGGGTGTGTATCTTTCTATTGTTCAGATTCAAAGTCATATACACAGGGCTATGATCTTAGAGATCCATGATACCAATGTCACAGTTTCTAATTCTATGCCTGTCTTTGTTATACATCAGCAAGTAGTCAATCCTTGAATAGACTAAATGTGGGGATGAGTAATGTGTGTAATCTCTAGCTTTTGGGTTCAACTCCCGCCATACATCTATCAGTCCCATTTCCCTCATTAGGCCCTTTCATTTCCGAATTAGAGATTTATTGCGAAGTGGATTTGATCCTGTTGCGTCCAATTTTGGGTCCAGTCTCACGATGATGATTCCTCTCTGTTTCATTCTTTCCTGTTGTGTTATGCTGGATCACCACAACAATGGCGTACGCCAGTTTCTACGCACTGTTAGCGATTCACGCAGTCTTTTATAAATGGGAAAGTGTCTGTGCCTATTTGCTTTGTCCTAAGTAAGCAACCTTCCCACGCCAATTCTACGCAAGGCTTTGTAAATGAGGCCCCTGAACATATTGCCTACAAACACACAGCAAAAGAACAGAAGGTGAAAACTTCCAAAAGGGGGTGCTACGGTGCCACCCCAGATCCCTGTTGGTGGGTGGAGGGGGGTTCCTCAATAGGCGTAAGGGCCCCTCAGCAGTGGTGAAAGTCAACATTTCACACGTAACTATTTGTCCAACTTTTAGTACTTCTAGGCAAAGACTTCCCCGATAGACAGACTGTATAATTCGGGTAAGGTAGATGCCAATACTCCGGACGAAAGCTTTCAGAAAGACTCTTTGTTGAAACTGTTTGGGAAGCTGTTGAAATAATACCTCCGTTGAAAATTGCAGGTTACTCTAAGTCCTGTGTAAAACCCCCATTTCCACCAAATCACCTCAGAGGTGGAGTTTTGCTAAATTTGTCTAAAAAGGTCAAATTTCACTTGTTTTGCATCAATCTTGATACAGGGTACTTATTATATGTTGTACTTTGGATTCCTAAAGCTTTTAGTCTACTAACCCATCATCCAAGGTTAGTTTTCACTATAAGTACAACATATCTTTTGGACGGACACTATAATTTACAGTTTTTTACTATGTTCAATCTGAATTTTCTTTAAAATAAAAAACATCTATATTGATTCTGACTTTTCTACATCCAACTCACAGGTTTATCATTACTTTGAGAAAAAAGATGATTAATTTAACCCTTTTAGAAGATATGGTCATTTGTTCTGGGAATGTCCTTTTGGAGCCTGAGGCCTGGAAAACAGGGATGGGGTTTTACAGGTTAAGGTCTGCTTCCTATTGTATAGTTTTTGGAAGTGGCTTTTACGCTGCTTTCTATTGGATGTTGGATAGTCCAACCAAAAGCTCTAAGGACTACACTTCACTGTAAATCAACTACACAGTATGAATACGTGTATAGGCCCTATTTGAATCCTTATGGTATAAAAGCTGTCAAATGTGCTAAGAGTGTAATCCAGAGTTATTTTTCCTATCCATTCATTTGAGCTCCATAGGCTCTGTGCACAAGATGGCGTCTATCATCTTCCGGCGGCTGGGTGTGCGGCTGAGTACTTCCGGTTTGAGTACAGAGTTTTGACAGCTTGACAGTTTGTTATGTCACACCGAGAGCAAGAAGGAGCGGATTTCGGGGTAAAGAAAAGCGATTGGCCTTCCAGCGTGTAAGAAAGTCGGCACTACATTGCTGTGTGCCCCTTTGTACAAATTTGTCCCGTTATCAGAATCAGAATACCTTTATTAGTCCCACAGAGGGGACATTTGCAGCGTTACAGTAGGAAAGAGCCACAGACAGCTTAGTGTTGAATATCTTACATGCGTTAAAAAGTACTAAGTTATAATATAATAAACAATATGCTAAAAAAGTACTAAGTTATAATATAATAAACAATATGCTAAAAAAAAGATAAAAAGTTACATAATTTTCAAAAATACAGATAAAAAACAAATCAAATCCTGTAGCAGTTCTTAGGATTTAGCAGCCCGGTATATTACAGTTATTAAAGATGGCATATGTATATAAAGTATATATTGCACATAAAGCACATATTGCACATAGTTTGACGGTATTTAACAGCAGCAAGTTACACAATGTTATAATCGGGAGATAAGTGTCCATTCATTACGATAAGCCTGGGCAACAACGATTAAAAGATTTCTTGCTCCCAAACCAATTGTGTATTTCATTAAAAAAAGCAGTTATACCATACTATGTTTAGGTACTAATGAATTATATCCTCAAAACAAACGCACACACAAATAACAAAGGAAAATACATAATTTAATAAATCCACAATATAATAACATTTTACAGATTAATTTAATAAACTTTTACAAAACATAGGTTGATGTTATATCGGGGGGAAAAATACATATTTCAATTAGTCTCTGCATATTTAAGTAATGCTAGTTTATATAACAGATGAACAGATGTACAATATCCAGAAAGTAGATGCAAAAAATATATATAATGTGTGCATTTCCAACATACCCTCTGAAAGAGTGTTAGTCGTTGAGTTGAGTAGTGAGCCATTCGTTTTTTTTCGTGGTGCGATGTCTGCTGAGAAGTCCTTGTATGCCTCGCTGACTTTGAGGACATCTGGGTCTGGCAGCTCCCCCCGCACGGCCTTGTAACGTGTACTCCTTTGAACATGTTTATATGATAATTAGGACTTTAAGAACAATTTTACACTCAGACAACAATCACAAAGTTGTAGCAGGCTACATACAATTACTTAGGACAATAGATATTACCTTACACCGTCAGCAACTGTAAACTGCTTTGACTTAGTGGAAATGAACACCATGTCACTCACTCTGCCTGGTTTCACACCCTATTAATTACACAAAATAATTGTCAAATTAATTGAAAAGGTCGTTGATGCAACATACTAAATCAGCTCTTGGCACAAAGGAAATACTCATTAAACCGTGGATTGGTTGTGAACACATACTGTACTTACCATGGTTCTTGGCTTGTGCCATCGCTGCTCTGTTTCAGTGCAGCTGAGGACAGGGGGTACAGCAGCCAGGTTGAGTGTGGAGTATGTTAGAGATTAAAAGGGATATCTGGTCCGCTTTTCAAATCTCTGCGCGTCCCTATCAAGCTGGTTAATACAGGAAGAAATCCAGAGCTACCAAGTAAACAATATCTACTTTAATGGTAATATTACAATGCAATACAATCAATACAGTACAAACTTAATACAAATTACCTTTGGGATCCCGAATTTACCTGCACGTGTGCCAGCCAGAGGAAAGAGACTGAACACAGCGTGTGTCTCTGTTTTTATATTAAACAATGGGAGGAGTTATCTGATCCGCCCTTTTGGACCTCCTTGATTGGATCACAAATACCTCAGATCTTAATTATCTGATCCGCCCTTTTGGACTTCCCCAATCACTGTAGCTCAGTTCCATTATCTCTAGATCTAAGTTGAATGCAAATCAATACATGCTCTCACCTTCCTTTGTCCTCAAAAACACATGTCAACAGGCCCCACATCCAGCTCACAGTTTTACACAAATTATTTCCATTTTAAGCTTATCCATAGTTTGCTAACATGAATAAATACAAATCTTTCACTACAAATCCCCCTTTTTATCTCCTTCTCCAGAGATAAACTTAGTCAAGGCATTTTGAAATATACCCACTGTCATTCTTTTCTACTGTGTCCGTCCCCCAAACATTGTATAAATCCATCCGAAGCTGGTATTTAGAGTACTTGAAAACTTCATGGAGACAGAACACCACTTTCCATGGCAGTGAAGGAACCATGAGGGGGCAGCTGAGTGCTAGAATCATCAGCCCCCCCCCCCCCCCCCCCCCCCCCCCCCTCGGAGGAATAGCCCACAAGGACAGCTAATAGGGAGGGGGAGATGCGGCTTTCCCCTCACGGGTGGAACTGATCAGAGAGAAGTAGACTCCTCTGCTGCCTCGACAAGTCCCCTGTGCCGTCCTGGCTTGCCGTGTCTTTCACCCCCCGATCCGCTGACAGCAGCTTCTGGGCTGCCTGCTAGAGAGATGTCTTCCTCCTCCTCCTTCTCCGGCCCGCTGATGATGCCTCCCGGGTCGTCTGCTGTAAGGATGTCTCCAGGGTCCTGCTCCTCCAGTCCGCTGCTTCCGAGTAGTCCACGTCTGCCAGGGCCACGTCCGTCCTGATGTCGTCCCCTGGTCCTAGCAGGTGGTTTCCCCGCCGCACACTGGCTCCCGTGGTACGAGCTGTCCCCCTTTTCTCCCAGGCAGACGGCATAAGAGGTCCGCTGGATCACTCGGTCGGGGCCGGAGAGCCTGGGGTTGAGCCACTTTGTCCTGATGACTTTCAGCCAGACGAACTCTGCTGTGTCGGCCTCGTGCTTCTCGGGTCCCCCTTTTGGCGCCAGCAACCTGTGTGGAGAAATCTGATACAACTCCCTCAAGCCTACGCTCAGCTGTTTTGACCCACTTGGAGCCTGTTGGTGGGGTGTCTTGAAACAACAGCCGTCTGTGAACAGGTTTTCCAAATTAATTGTAGACCTCCTATCTGCCCGTGCAGCTTCAGAATCTTAATACTTGGATTGTGCCAACTAAATAAGAACCTCAACATCTTTAGGTAAACTAAATAACATATTTCAATAGCTCTGAATTTCTGACAAGCATCCGTGTCTATCTTTAAATGAAATCCTATTTAAAATCTAAATATAATATGAACTGCTAATGTTTCTGGTAAAGAAACACACTAATGTTATGGATTCAAAAACAACCAAAATCATGATACTAACAAAGTGAATGATTTCCTGGTGATACTGCTTCTACCTGTCAGTGCTTAGATATTATCACGCTGAAAAAATGAATACAGAATTCCAACAAACTGTCATCAAATGTCTTTCTATTATAAATTTAGATTAAATGTATATCCCCATAATGACCTAAACAATAAAGTATATGGCTTTTACTTCTTTACCAGGCTAGTTACATGATGTTGTCTAAATTAAATTCTGTCTCAATACACTACTATGTTTTAGCTTTAACTGTAATATGTTCTTTCTACATTTCAAACCTCAGTTACTCTAATGTCTGTTAAAATATTACAAAATTGTTTCATTATCACAGGTCAACTTCTTCGGTATTCTATTATTTCTCACAGTAGCCCCTTGGCCACTGCTTCTGCATCTGTGTTACCTGTTATAATTAAAATCAATATTTAGAAACATCTCAACATTCATCAAACAGTATCTTATCCCCAGATATGGAGCAGGTTAATTACATTCAATGCTCAGTTTGAACATCTGGGTTGGGGCGGAAGGTTTCTGTCAATCCTTAAAAGAAAAATGTAAATTGTGAATTTTACAGCCATGTTGACATTTATACATTATACACACTCCCCCCTTTTTACACATGAAATCATGTGTAACAAACCCCTGTAATAGGAGGGGAACAAAAACTGTCAGGTAATTGGTTAGGGACATAACGAACATTATTATCATTATTTCCACAGTGAACACTTCAGTGAAAAGAAGTGTTCCTCTCCGTCCTTCAGGCCTAAAAGAAACAGAATCTTCAGCTTTTAGTTTTACATTTGCAAACCGCCAACTCATGTGAGAGTAAAATATCACATGTGCGGTTTCCCCTTTTTGTGGAATTTTTAGGAAACCTCTCGTTTCCCTTGGAGCTCCAAAATAATATGTTAGTCCAAAAACATGCTTGGTTAGTTATTGTTTTAGAATCATGCAGTTACACTGATCACATGCCGGCATTCATTCACACTCACACTGTCTGGTTGTCATGTCAAGTTTGGTCAGGTTCACCCCAGAGTCAGTCATCCACAGTGCCTTGTCAAGTTACACTGTCGGTCAGGGTCAAAGGTCAGTTGGTCTCCGTCTTTTTTGGCCATGTGTCGTGCTCTGCAGAGACTTTGACATTTCAGCATAGGCCAGTATCCTTTGTCTACAAAAATATGTCACGATTTCAACTATAATTTTCAAGATGATTCTCACTTGTCATTGGGACCTCTGCCTCCCACTTTTCCTGAAACTTGGTACAAAACTCACTTCCTTCGAGTACCACTACTACTGCAATCCAATTACACCTAATTAGTATTAAAATGTCTAATGATCTATTTCAGAAACTTGTGTACATAACTATTATCTTGAGTCAAAACATTACTAGGATCTGTGTCGCTCTGCATTTCATACTCATTTATCTTTAATTCTGGTCTACTTAAAAAACGATGTTAAACTCTTTAGCAGTGTGTGGAACCTTGGGTGTCCGAACATGCAACAATTACTCCCTCCTTTATCAAGGATTTAAAACCAAAGTCTGGTAATAACTATGCCACAATGGTGAAATCAACACTTTAGATTGGAATTTAATATGTGGCTTGGCACTAGCCATTAATACAAACAAAGATTTGTCCTATAGAGTGGTTCCTAAAACTATCCTTTTAATGGTGAACCAATGAGATCACTACTTTATTCACACGTGAATACAAATGTCTTAAAGAATGAATTGTTAACATGATGAAAATATTGAAGAATATGGTTCTACTCTGTCAGTGTGTTTTAGGATGATTATCATTTTACTTTAATATTTTCCTCTTTACTGCTATTTTTAATTTACCAAATGATTAATAAATGGTTAATAAATCTTTCTGTCTTTACGTATTTATGAAGTTAATTCAAGTTATTTAAATGTGCGTTTTGTGAATAAGTGTGTTTATGTGTAAACTCACTCATTCCCGTTCTCCTTTTCTCCTCCCCTGGTTTTCTCAAACCGTGACCCCGGCCTCCTCACTTCTAATCGACCATGCCAACTCCTCTGATTCTGTCTTCTCTTCAGTCCATCAGCTGTTGAATCCATCCACTGTAACTTTTGTAGGCCGCCATTGGCCCAGTCACATCTGCAGCCCCATCATGCCACTGTTGTTGCACTCCTCCTTTACAGTCTCTCTGCTGTTTTTATGGAGGGCGGATTCTGCTCTCATGTCTATTGTGCCAAATCTCGCGGCGCAGTTTGGAACTTCATGTCCTGTTTGAGGGACCGATGAGAGTTTGCCTCTTTGTCAGCATGCTGGTTTGGTTCTGGATGCCACAGGTGGAGATAGTTCTGGCTGCAGTCTTGATGTAGTCTTGTTGTTGTTGTTGGTTCAGCTCTGGTTCTCTGTCTGTACGATGGAGAAGGAGGAGTCTCCTGTTGGGTTAGGTCTTTTTGTCTGCTTGGAGGGTCGGGATCAAAGCCTTTCTAACTCAGAGGGGGAGTCCAGGTCCCGGTACACATTACCTATAAGAAGTCTAGCACACTGATGTTAAATAAATCCAACCCTTTCCACTCTGTGTCTTTCTAATCATACTATCTGTCTTAGTTGTTAAATGCCATGTAAACAACATAATTAATGTCTACTTATGATATTACAAAAACTCACTCCAAAAATTGTTTCATCCATTGTTACATATTTACCCAACACAACTCTGAAATACTTACATGTTTCCAGCATCACATATTCCACACACTATGAAAGAACATCTCCATATCTTCTCTCATTTTAAATCCCACTGTTACTTCGAACAATAGTAAACCTGCAGAGCACACCAATCGGATCACAGTAATGAAATTTGAATCAAGTGTAGGCCTATGTCTTCTTTCTGAACATTTATTTATATTGTCTAAATTCCTTGTCTATGATGTGCAAACAGTTCGAGTGTAAAATGTGTTTTGCACAATGTATTTACACTCTACAGATTCTTGAGTTTACTCATCTCCTGGTGCTGTCGTTGTAAAAAATGTTCAATCCCTTATTGTTTTATACCAGTTTTCCAAAATCAGTTCTAACTGCCGTGCCGTTTCTGGAAAGGTGGCGGTACGGCTACACAATGTGTAAGAAGGTGCCAACATGTTCCTTTTTTTAACTTTGCTTTTATTTATCTGACTTAATTAATATGTGTTCACTTGTATTAATATACTGGGCTATTGTCGTTGTTACTATTAACGTGCTTCCCGTCTTCAATACCGGCCAGCAATGTAATGATTAAACTCTAAGCTTGAAGCTAAACCATATAAAAATGTCAAGGGTGTGATACCCCCCTTTTAGCCACTAGATGGCAGCAGCCAGACCACAAATGAGCTTCACTCTTCTGAGTGCATTTTTGAGGTCCGCAGACAATTGAAAAATCACACAGATTTATTCCCCGTACAGTTTGTCCAGCTTTTATAATGTGATGTTTATTTCAACAGGCTAGTGGACCCGAATGATGCTTCGACACTCTTTAAGAATGTGACCATTCCATGGGGAACTCCCAGGTCGTGAAAAGCCCTTTATCACACGTTTAGCTTTTCAAATTAAGTTTACAGACAAAGGGAAAACGAGAGATGGTCCCGTCACAATTTTTGGTGAGGTTCGCGTTCTCTCCCTCGATTTAACATATAACAGACCTCTGGCTTTTAGCTTTCAGCCTTGGTCTGTTATTTAACGCCAGTTTTAAACGGCGACCCGATCTAAAATATCGAGTTTCCAGTTTTTGTCGTGCAGGAATCGAACCTCGCAACCAACAAACTGCACCGTCTCCACGCCACTCAGGAATAAACTACCTGTAGATCCGCGCCAAACTGCTTGGTTTGTTTTACAGACAAAGGGAAACGCTCTCCCTCGATTTAACATATAACAGACCTCTGGCTTTTAGCTTTCAGCCTTGGTCTGTTATTTAACCCCAGTTTTAAACGGCGACCCGATCTGATATATCGAGTTTCCAGGTTTTGTCGTGCCGGAATCAAACCTCGCACCGACAAACTGCACCGTCTCCACGCCACTCAGGAATAAACTACCTGCAGATCCGCGCCAAACTGCTCTATTTTACGTTACGCAGGACTTTCCGTCTACCTGGCGATCAACGTTTACGTTTTGTATATAACTTTCCTAACATAGTAAAATATGCATTGTATATTCCATTTAAACTTTAAAAACACTGTGAAACGCCTACAGACAATCCTAAAGTTTTAGTGTATCCAATTACAGACAGTCGATTTTCATAACAGGCGTCTGCGTACCTTTGTGTAGAGTTGTGCAGGGCCCTGCTGATTGTCTGAGAAGTTTGAAAGCGTTTGTTCCCGACCCATTCCGGTCGTCTGGATTCTTCCTCAGCTTCGTTATATCTGGCACGTCAGGGGTCACCACTTTGTTAGAGATTAAAAGGGATATCTGGTCCGCTTTTCAAATCTCTGCGCGTCCCTATCAAGCTGGTTAATACAGGAAGAAATCCAGAGCTACCAAGTAAACAATATCTACTTTAATGGTAATATTACAATGCAATACAATCAATACAGTACAAACTTAATACAAATTACCTTTGGGATCCCGAATTTACCTGCACGTGTGCCAGCCAGAGGAAAGAGACTGAACACAGCGTGTGTCTCTGTTTTTATATTAAACAATGGGAGGAGTTATCTGATCCGCCCTTTTGGACCTCCTTGATTGGATCACAAATACCTCAGATCTTAATTATCTGATCCGCCCTTTTGGACTTCCCCAATCACTGTAGCTCAGTTCCATTATCTCTAGATCTAAGTTGAATGCAAATCAATACATGCTCTCACCTTCCTTTGTCCTCAAAAACACATGTCAACAGGCCCCACATCCAGCTCACAGTTTTACACAAATTATTTCCATTTTAAGCTTATCCATAGTTTGCTAACATGAATAAATACAAATCTTTCACTACAAGTAGTGTGCGGTCTGGAACAGCGGTGCAACATTGTGGTTGCAGAGTGCTGTTCCAGCTACACAGGAACACTTTGCCACTGCAATCTCCACAGGTGAGCAGTTCTTAAAACAAAATGTCAGTCATTTTACATTTAGGACACTGCTTCAATACAACACAGACAAATGAGAGAGCTGAGAGCAGGCTGATCAGGCAAGTAGTAGGTGTGGGAAAAGGCTAAACCATGTCAGGTTGTCATCACATCACATACACAGAAGTTCTGCTGTTTGGAATACTGTAATTTAAGGACATTCAAACAGATACGCTAGTATAGCCTGTCTCAGCTCTCTCAATGTATTATCTTATATTATAACTACATCAAATAGTGTTAGTAGAACGTTGAACAGCTTAACATAGATGTAGGGTACAAAACCAGCCCTTACCTAACACTGGCCAACACAAATAATTGGACCCTACATGGATTATACTAACCATTCAGTAAAGAACAGCAGCCGTCACAACCAGTTTCTGGGGTTTCCATGAAAGCAGAGATGGTTTTCAACCTCTCATTAAGAATCTTTGATGAAAGCTAAGTTTGGGTTTAGCTAATGTATTTATCATTTTACACGAGAGGGTTACAAAACGAAAATAAATCTGTAGCCCCTTCATGCTACACACACATAGCTAGCTACCAGTTGATGTAAGCAAATGTATTGTCACTATGTAATCTGTTGCAACACGTCAGCTAGCTGGGCTTATTTGAATCCTAAATCACAGGTTACCTACTCTAGCTACATCAAAACCCCAGAACATGAACCTGATTGAGGCTTTGAACCGATTAACACTTTTTATTTTCCTTGCTTTCTCATGGACCTGTAACAGCTAGCCCTGATGCTCACTCTCCCTGAAGGTAGATCTTTGTTTGAAACTGTGGGGAATTGGATATCATTCATGTTATCCAAAAAAACGTAATAGTACATCATTAAAACGCTTTACACTGTATCAAGACTGTACATTTGTCAAAGTTAGCCAGTAACTACAGCTTTGTTTGTCACTTACCTTCATAATTGTCGACGTAGCTGGATATGTAGCTACATCTTGAACCCCTTTTCTCTTTTGCTCCTCGGGGCTGTGCCTGCCGCTTGTACCAGCCGATGTACATCACTGATGTTAACCTTCGGTAGGTCTTGGAGACATCAAGTGTAAAATAGTGCCTATATAATATCTATACGCTATCTCTTTCTCGCTATCTATCGCTCTTCCCTCTACCGCTCTACTATAGACCGGAAGTTTACAACCGCACACCCAGCCGCCGGAAGTTGATAGACGCCATCTTGTGCAACTAGCCAATTCATTCATTTCCTATCAAATGTACATTTGACTAAGCTGAGATTGGAGGTGGAGCTTAAGGAAAACTCAAATGCTGCATGCTCTTTAGGCCCAAGGTCCAGTCAGTTCATTATATACAAAAAACATTGCAAAATAAATACATTTTCATGGGCCATAAAAAATCCTGTGGTACAGTCAGTCTGTATTATTTCCTCTGGGGTTAGGGCTTTTGTTGGAGCTAGGAGTGACATGTATTTTAGAACTTTTTCAGCATCATTTAATATAAAAATTGTCAAGTGTTGCTGCACAACTTTTTCTACTATATTCATTTGCTAACAAATAATGTAGAGCCTGCTGTAGAACTGTTGGTGCTCCTATTAGGTGTATCTGCATTCAACTAGCAAGCTGCATCGGGTATTGATCTGAACCAATATTCATACATTTCTGAGTGAATCCTGACAGAACTACCAGCTGAGGTACGTCCACAAATATATGAGTTGGTGTTTCTGTGCCTGTCAAGGCCTCACTACACATACATACACACACACTGAGTTTCTGTCAGACCATCTGTGTCCAGTCGATGCTGCTTTTAATTCATTATCGGTGAGTCTAATAGCTTCTCGTATGCTTTAAGGTCTGCGCATGTTATTAATTCTTCTGCATGAGTTTCTTAGTACATTTGTGCACGCACGGGCCCAATCTAAATTCTCTGATGTGTATTCTATCTCTTCATGCATCTTGTAAGCTGTGTGTACATTTAATCAGAAATATAATCATGCTTGGATGTTTGCTTTTAATATTGATTGCTTTTCCTGCTAACATAGTCATAGTTAATCTGCCATCTGCTTTCTTCTGAGGATTTGAGAAAAAAGAGATAAGACTTAGTGTACAACATGCTTAAAACTAAATATGTTCATATATGTCCATTCAATGTTATAGCCGAAATGCCCTGCTACTGTAATGCTTAATGTCTGAACAGCCTGACAGTTTGTTCTCATTTGCAGGTTAATGGCTCTTATTTATTTAAAATAATGTTCACCGGCATTTTAGTGTTTCATCTTTAAACCAACTTGAACATAGATACCAAATATCAAGTATTATTTTATGCCAATGTTGTTTTATGGAAAAAACAATGACCAGCAAACACATCAAAAATATATGCTAGGCGGAAATTGTAATTATTCACTGTCTACCAATAACATTGATTTTGATGCATTGAATCGAAAAGTGCAGTGCTCCATATACAGCTGTGTTTGTCCCAGAGGGCAAACAAAATACTCAAAAGTACAATTTTGAAACCAGAGATCTAGATGAAGAGCCTGATATAAAATAAAGCGTACAATCTGCTGATGGCTATGGGAACACAATGGTGGGTTTAATAGGTTTCAAGAGGGAATTATTTTTTGTTAAAGGTCTGACTCGTTATTTTGGATACACAGTTCATTATAGTCTTATTATGGAAGGTTGGAAGGTGAGATTGAACAAACAAAATGAGATTGAAATGTGCTTTCTTGCCCCAATAGAGGTTGTCTTGACAGTCGCCTTTCCCAATCTACAAAATGGAGGTAGCCAGTCCAAAGATAGCATTACCCATAGTCAGACTATACTATAAACAAGGATTAGAATGAACACATACACAGACTGGAAATTAACACATCATAAATCCAGTCCAGGAAAGAATAAGTACAAACAAAAGTGTCAGAAGCAAAAGCAGATTGAAGTTGAGATATATAAATGCAGGACAGGAGTGATGGACTAAAAAGGGGAAAGGGTTAGGAAAGCAAACAGGAAACCGAAGGAAAAGGCAGAGATAGCACCTGTAAAATAGCCTTCTGAAGCTCTGATCCAGTAAGTGGTTTCTACCTGCAGTGATTTCCACTGACGCCTTGGAAAGTCACCTGGGGGCATATAAGTACAAACGTTCAGGTTTTCTGTCCCCTCCCAAAGACACCCCTTTCACTCATGTCATGTTATTGTAAAGTAGTTGAAGAGCTCTAATCGAACATTGAACTTTTGCGTAGAGCAGGGAACTTAATCATTTAGTGGCTCTAAAGGTATTTTATTAATGTAGGTCTTGAATCGACAAATCCTGTCAATCTAGTCCCCCAGATTCTGTAAAGTGGCATTTAATACTGCATCACCAACCGAGTCCAGGATGGTACACCTTAGTTGGTGATACAATATGACATGCTACTTTACAGAATATGGGGGTACTACTGTAGATTGACAGGATTTGTGGATTCAAGAACTCTTTGCCATTCTTCAAGAAGCTTTTGTGGCTATAATTACTGTTGCTTTACTTGATAAAGGTAATTGCTTATGAATAACACATGTTGTGTACCAATTGGTTGTGACAGATGAGATTGGATTCAAGAAACAAAAAGTGAATGGAGCGGCAGAGCTTGTGTGTGTGCTTGGCAGACAAATCCTCCATGAATATTATCCCTGTAAACAACCCCCCTTGTTCATGTTGTATCTCTACCCTGCTGCACCTCGACTAGAACATAACTGATTACAGTGGGAAAGGGGAATGTACAAAGAGAACCGTTTTGGAAGAAACACACACAATTCGGTTGCTTCCAACGGTGTTGAGTCACCAAAAGGGATCTCTTCAAAGCCACTGCAGTGTTGTGTTTATACAGACTTTACACAAAACATTCACTTTCATTTGAACCATAATAGCATGCTTATCTTAGCATTTAGCGCCAAACATAGCCTCGCTGAGCAGTTGGCCTACAGGAGTCACATACCAGACACAATATATTTCAACCACTTGCTATCAGTTGCATCAGTTACAAAGCAATAATTTGCTTACCTACAAAGCATTGATAAAGGCTATTGGACTCAGTCTGGTCGATGAATGGCGTTGGGTCAGGGGAACCACATCAATCAGTGACTAGAACATGACAGAAAGCACTCAGTGGATGCATGGACGGGACTTGAGGGAATTACAGATTAGATTAGGCGGGTCCTGACAGAGTCCTGGGTTTGACATACAGCTTGGCTATTTGTGAAGAAGGGACAGATGGATGGATGTGGGTAGATGGATCCAGAGGCATGTTCCTATCCTTGGCATGCTTGTAAATCTAATCTGTTACCATCCCTGTCCATCCAGAAGCAATGACAGCCAGACTCGTTCAATAATGAGCAAAGCCAAACTTTTTGGGAGAGAGAGACAAAGAAAAAAGTAAGACTGCGAAAAGATAGAATTTATGTCAGTTTTTCTTTTAGGACTGACATTCATTTTGAGTTTGAAGGGAGGGGGGCAGAGACTGAGAACAGGGTGCCAGCACATCTCAGAGATGATTGAGACAGAAAGGGAGGCAGGCAGGTAAGGAAGAAAGATGGCTTCGGGGGAAGAGAGGGGAGTGTTGACTTGTCTTTTGAGGTTATCGAGACGCCCCCAGACAGAAGCAGAGGAGCTGAAGAGGCAGTCTTGTAGAACGACACATGGATGACTGCTCCACACAGCAAACGTATTCATACTGATGTACCGTTCTCTATAAGTGTGCGGTCAAATGGAGCACTTCGCTTTGCCAAATAAAACACTTACTTTACACTCCTTGCTATTTTACAAAAGTAGCTGATATGCAAACTTAAGCTACGCACAGTGTTACATACCTGTTGTTGCGTCCCAGAGAAAGTGTATACATATATAGAAGCTACTTAAGTAATATGGAGATGATAATGGGCGCCTGGGGAAATGCAGATGAGAGAATGTTTTAAAAAGAAAAAACACATTTCTTGAATTTGACAGCACTTTAATTTACCTCTTAGGTCAATTTGGGAAACTGCCATCTGCACTGAATTTGATTAGCTAGATTGAGGGCGCTTTGAAAACAAAGATATGCAAAATAAGAATATCCACTTACCATGTCAATATTCTTCTGAGTGCTCCGCCTTTTTGTGCGACTGCTCGGAGCACTTAATGTTGGAAGCATTTCATCTGTTCAGAAAAGTGCCTGACGTCACAGGAGAAGCTTGTTTTGACTGCGTCGATCAGATCGTAACCAAGACTGAAAGCTTGTTTGTTTGAACGGATCGGCCTGAGGACAGTGACTGTTGCTGTCGGTGTTGACACCGGTGTTGAGTGTTTGATTTTCATCTTCATACAGCATCATCCCCATCGCTCAGATAATGCTCATTTAGACAAAGTGTTAGAGCGAGTTCCTTTCGGTGTGTGTTTATGGTGAAAGAAACACATATATAGTAGCACAAACAGATCCAGGAGGGCGATGATAGTCTGTCATACTAAACATTGGATTTGAGTGTTTTGAATATACAGTGCAATCCTACTTTCTGCTATTTTACAGTTTGGCTGGAGGACCATTTAAAGTGTTCAAGATTATTACATTACATTGCATTTAGCTGACGCTTTTATCCAAAGCGACTTACAATAAGTGCGTTCGACCAACAAAATACAAACTTGAGGAAAACAGAATCATATAAGTACATCAGGCTACATAGAGCAAAAACATTTCAAGTGCTACTCAACTGGCTTTAGATAAGCCAGTCCTTTATTAGTATATAAGTGCTTTGTTAATAGTTCTATCGCTCGAAGTGGAGTCGAAAGAGATGAGTTTTCAGTCTGCGCCAGAAGGTGTGTAAGATATCTGCTGTCCTGATGTCAATGGGGAGCTCATTCCACCATTTTGGAGCCAGGATAGCAAACCCACGTGTTTTTGCTGATGGGAACTTGGGTCCCCTTCGCAGCGAGGGTGCAGCGAGCCGTTTGGTTGATGCAGAGCGGAGTGCACGTGCTGGGGTGTACGGTTTAACCATCTCCTGGATGTAGGAAGGGCCAGATCCATTCGCAGCATGGCACGCAAGTACCATTGACTTGAAGTGGATTATAGCAGTTATCGGAAGCCAGTGAAGGGAGCGGAGGAGCGGAGTGGTGTGGGAGAATTTAGGAAGGTTGAAGACCAGGCGAGCAGCTGCATTCTGGATGAGCTGCAGAGGTCAGATGGCACATGCAGGTAGACCAGCCAGTAGGGAGTTGCAGTAGTCTAGGCGTGAGATGACGAGAGCCTGGACCAGAACCTGCGTCGCTTTCTGGGTCAGCTGGGGACGCATCCTCCTGATGTTGTAAAGCGTGTATCTGCAGCAGCGGGTTGTAGCAGCGATGTTTGCAGTGAAGGACAGGTTGTTATCTAGGATCACACCCAGATTCCTTGCAGTCTGAGTCGGGGAAACAACAGAGGTGCCAATGTTGATTGTTAGGTCAAGAGTGGGACAATCTTTTCCCGGAAGGAAAAGCAGTTCAGTCTTGTCAAGGTTGAGCTTGAGGTGATGATCAGACATCCACTGAGAGATGTCAGCTAGACAAGCAGAGATGCGTGCGACGACCTGGGTCTCTGAGCGGGGAAAGGACAGAATTAATTGGGTGTCCTCAGCGTAGCAGTGGTATGAAAAACCATGCGGGCTAATGACTGATCCGAGCGAGTTTGTGTACAAGGAAAAGAGGAGGGGACCAAGAACAGAGCCCTGAGGGACCCCTGTAGTTAATTGACAAGGGTCGGACTCGGACCCTCTCCAAGTAACCCTGTAGGTGCGGTCTTTGAGGTATGAGGTGAGGAGGGAAAGTGCAGAGCCTGAAACTCCAAGTTCTTGGAGAGTGCGAAGGAGGATCTGATGATTCACCGTGTCGAATGCAGCAGACAAGTCCAACAGGATGATGACAGAGGAGAGGGAGGCTGCTTTAGCAGTGTGCAGTTCCTCAGTGACAGCAATGAGAGCAGTTTATGTGGAGTGATCTGCCTTGAAACCAGACTGGTGCAGATCCAGAAGGTTGTTCTGATGGAGATAGCAGGAGAGTTGTTTAAAGACAGCGCGTTCAAGTGTTTTAGACAGGAACGGGAGGAGAGAGACAGGCCTGTAGTTTATAACATCAGACGGGTTGAAAGTGGGTTTCTTTAGGCGAGGGTTTACTCTTGCCTCCTTGAGACTGTTAGGAAAGTGACCAGAAGTTAGAGAAGTGTTGATGAAATGGGTGAGAAACGGTAGAATATCAGGAGCGATAGTCTGAAGGAGGTTTGAAGGGATAGAGTCCAGAGGACAGGTGGTAGGGCGGGCAGAGGTAATGAGGGTAAGAACCTCACTTGGAGAGAGAGGGGAAAAGGAGTTCAGTGTGTGGGTGAAAGGAGGGTCTGGTGACCCAGCGGTGAGTAGAGGTGAGTCAGAAAAAGAAGAGCGAATATCATCAACCTTTTTTTCAAAGTGGATAACAAAGTCGCTTGACAGAAGGGAGGAGGGGGAAGGGGCTTTGGGGGGGTCCAGGAGGGAGGAGAAGATGGAAAATAGTTTTTTGGGATTGGAATAGGAAGATTGGATCTTATCTTGAAAGAAAGTGCTTTTTGCCTGAGAGATCGAAGCAGAGAAAGAGGAGAGGAGAGCCTGATAGGTTAGGAGGTCGTCACGGTGTTTGGATTTCCACCATTTCCGCTCTGCTGCCCGAAGGACGGTTCTATTAGCACGCAGTGCGTCATTTAGCCAGGGAGCAGGAGGGGTCTGACGAGCCTGCCGAGATGTGAGAGGACAGAGAGAGTCCAGAGAGGATGAGAGAGTAGAGAGGAGAGTTTCTGCAGCAGAGTTTGGAGGCAGGAGTTGGAACGAGTCCGAGGAAGGGAGGGCTGAGAGCACCGATGAGGCAAAGGTAGAGGGGGAGAGGGGACGAAGGTTACGGCGGACAGGTGCAGGATGAGAAGATATTAGTTTGTTATGTTTGGAAAGGGGTAGAGAGAATGAAATGAAGAAGTGATCGGATGTGTGGAGCAGGTTTACAGAGAGGTTAGAAGTAGTACAGTTCCTTGAGAATATTAAATCAAGGACATTGCCAGCTTTATGAGTTGGTGGGGACGGAGACAGTGAGAAAGCAAAGGTGGTTAACAGAGATGTTAGTTCGTCTATTTTCCCCGTCTGGAGGTTGAAGTCTCCGAGAAGTACAGCGGGAGGACCAGTTTCAGGGATGTGTGAGAGGAGATTATCTAATTCCTCCAAGAAGTCCCCCAAGGCGCCTGGTGGACGGTAGAGAACAACAATGGTTAATTGTATAGGATGGGTTACTGTGACGGCATGGAATTCAAAGGTGGAAGGAGTGAAGTTAGATAGCTTGAAGAGGGAAAAGCTCCATTTGGGAGAGAGCAGGAGATCAGTGCCACCTCCTCTGCCAGTGGGTCTGGGTGTATGGGAGAAGGAATATGCTGTGGAGAGAGCTGCCGGGGTGAATGTGTTGGATGGAGTAATCCACGTCTCAGTGAGAGCAAGGAAATCCAGAGACTGCAGGGAAGCGTAGCCAGAGATGAAGTCGGCCTTAGGAACAGCTGACTGGCAGTTCCACTGGCCGCCTGAAACTAGATGTTGGATGTCAGTGGAGCATGTGGGATAGACGAGAGCAGGCCGGTTATATCGATTACGAGATACACAGGGCCAGTGATAATTGCGAGAAGACACATAAACAGGAATGGAGAAAATACACATGATTATAGCATGAGGGGCTAAACAACCAAAGAAAATAAAACACCAGCGATACTTTAGCTCAATCAAAGTAGGATTTGCCTCCTCTTTGCCTCCCTCGTGACTCCCGCAGGACTCCAATGTCTTTGTCAGTCTTAGAGACCCCCGCAGGACTCCAATGTCTTTGTCAGTCTTAGAGACTCCCGCAGGACTCCAATGTCTTTGTCAGTCTTAGCCTGTCTGACGCTGAAGCTGACGCTCCAGGAAAGTGCTACCTAAAATGGACACCTGATTGCTGAGTTCTCACAGCTGTGGGGCCATGTCCCTTTAATTAGTTAACTCTCTGCAGCTGGTGGTCCTCAAAAGGAAATCTAGACTGGCTCCCTCCTGACTTGTTATTGTATTTTAAGTGGCCCAATGGTTTTACAATTACATTAAACCCTAAGTTATAAAGTTATGAGTTTAACCCTTAATACAGTTACACCTACTCAATAAAGCTCTTAGTATTCTACAAATGTTTAAATCAAAGTTAACCCTAGCAGTCAGTTAGTTCACTTTTAAGGTTTCAGTCAAATTACTTGTCCCAAGTTTCTGCCTGACAGATACTGTAGCGGTTTTGAGATTTCAAATCACAATTTCAGTCAGATCAACTACAGAGCATTGATACAGAGTACACACACTGAAACAGAGAAGTCTAAAAACAGAATGTTACTCACACAATTCTAGAAGTCTCCAGTAGCTTTCCTGTCAAAATCGAGTTGCACACTAGATCGTTTCTTCTTCTACATTATTTCAGTCCATTAATGCAGGCAGCTAAATGGTTTCTCATTAACACTCAGAGTACAATCAGTGATTTGACTAAACCAACTCAAAGCATTGTCCAACAATGTGTACTTTGTATTTGTTCCTTCTTTGTCAGTTGCTTCAAACAATCCAATGACCACAACAACACCTTTCCTGTTCCTCTGTTTATCGTTATCACTCTTGTGTCCTTTTCCAATGGTCATGATGTCTCTTTTTAATGCCGCCTCCTATATTTGTTCAGGACAATCTGCGGCCTGTATTATGTATTCTGCCATGATGCATTCAAGAGCAGTTTGAACCTCCATATTCCATGGTTGAAGTTGCCAAATTGAAATCCTGTCGACAACGACCACATCTGGTTATAACAATAATTATCCATGCAAAGCGCGTCAGCATCTTTTCATACAGAGGCTTTTTATGTGCCATTTTCTAATTAGCATTTCATTACACGGTCAGGTCAACAAAAAGCAATTTCCTTCCTGTCAGCTGTAAAATAAACAAGTGCAAACAACTTCACAGACTAAACCATTCCAATTGAATCTGCTGCTTCGTTCATTGTCAGTGGCGCATCTGCAGAAGTCTTCTTCTTATGATTTATAATTATGTATATTTTTAACAGATTGTATTTGATGTTTTCTCTGTCTTTTATGGAACATTGGTCTTCTGAAGTGAAAAATGTTTAGTAGCACTTCAAAGCTGAATAAAGCTATTCAGAAAACATGAATGATGTCTGGAGTTCATATCACTAAGTGAACACATATCACTTATGGACATTTCTGTTTCTCCTGATCATCTTTGCTTTTCATTTTGAAATGTAGCTTTGCGGCATATTTACTCTTTGCTCGTGTGATAACACTCTCACTTTGAAATAACACATTTTCTCTAAACCAAACCTTGGCCTATCCCGTATTAGTGTTTAAAGGTCGTTTGGGAAAAAAAAGAAAAAGAACAAATAAAGAGCAGATTAATTTTCTAATCAGCCTATGTTCATTAGGCTTTAGCGATAATGGGGCGAAGGGTAACTGGCTAATTGGAGTAATATGCTAATTGCTGGTAAAGTCATTGTCTCTCGCAGCGAGATTTCATGGGCCCGGAGGTGAATGCAGGGCATCGTGTGATTCCTCACCTTCAGAGAAGAGAGAGGGGGAGAGAGGATGGAAAAGTGGTGAAAAGGAGAACTTATGTAAAGTTTAAAGAAAGGGAATGTTTAAAAGTGGTATAAAGATACCGGGCATGCATTAAGGTCATAGAGAGAGAGAGTAGCCAGCAGTGTTGTACTCTTTAGCCTTTAGTAAAATTACTATGGTTGTCTAATACTCAATTAGAAAAAAGTCATTAATATAAAGTACACAAGTATTGTCAGCTAAATGTACTTAAAGTATCAAGAAGGAAATAACTTGTTATGCAGAGCGGATATTAGTACAGTCTTATATTATCATGGTTATTTTATCGTCCTCTTTTATCAGTAACCAACACAAGTAAGTGTTAACGATCTGCTTTTATTATAAGACAGTTGTGTTTCTTTCATCTTGCCAGGAGCGCCAATCAGCATATATTCATTTACAGAGTTAGTCTGTTTTATAATGGTAAGTGTTTTGTCAGTATATTTGAAATGACTAAGTTTCATTTCATTTCATTTCAAACCTTTATTTATCCAGGTGTATCCCATTAAGATCATTGATCTCTTTTTCAAGGGAGACCTGCTCAAGTAGGTTCCACATGAAACAGAACAGCATCATTACAGGGATTACAATTTACATAACTATCCACATGAGCAGGTACCAACAGCTTCCGATTGACTAGCATCCAACCGAGCTTTAAAAACATTTAGTGGCACCAGATTGTTCAGTTTCCATTTCATTTGCAGACTATTCCAAGACAGAGGAGCTGCGCATCTAAAAGCTGCCTTCCCTAAGACGGTCCTAGCAGTTGGCACATTTAATAAAACCACAGCATGCAATCTTCCCTAACATGGCTTTGTATATAAAAATGTACCAGTGACTGAGCCTCCATACAGTTAGTGAAAGCAAACCAGGCCTTGCATACAGGGTACAGTGATGGGTTAATGCTTTACAGTTTGTCATACATCTCAGTGCGCTGTGATACGCAGCATCTAACTTGACAAGGTGCATTCATATAAATCAAATCACCATAGTCCAGCACAGGTCAAAAGGTCACAGAGCCTTTTCTTGGCCTCAAGCGAGAAACAGGACTTGAGTTAGCTACGTTAGCTAGCTAGCCTACAGTAGATCTGCATAATAATAGAAGGAATCGTGCCCACGTTGTTATGCCAATGGAACTTACATTTTAGGTACGTTTCAAGTGACTGTTGGCACATTTTTATTTTTCGTTTCTCCTAATGGAAGTGTTTTGGGCGGTGGCGTGTTTACAACTGTCTGCCACCGTAACTCAGGATCAACAATAAGCCTCATTTCACTTGGCGACATAACTAATTATTCATTCTTATACAAATGCAAATGTTTTACGCTGTCTAACTTTGATACATTAGCGCAAACAATGATATGCTTTACCAAATATGAAACTATATAACTTTTACGGAGACTATGACTTTAGGCCACCTACAATCTCCTCTGTTTCAATGTTAGGTAGGGTACGTTTCGACATAGACTCCATACATAACTACTATTTGCATCCAGTGGAGTTGCTCTGTGCAAGCTATTAGAAATAGTGCCGGTTTGAGACACATCCGCATTAGCTTCACTTTGAAGATCTTGTGGTTTTCCCTTGACAGTGTTCAATGCATGTTCCCCTTGTCATGCGACTACAGTACCTGACAAGTGGTGGGATGAGCCAAAGGAGAGAACAATGGGAACAGTAACCTATGAAAAACGGCAAAGAAATATTCTCAGCACTCACCCATCGAAGAGAACATTTAATCAGGAGAGACTTTGTTTTGTAAGAAAGCAAGGCAAATGGTTATGATTCAAGAAAGCTCCACTCGGGGACTCATAACATCAGCAGATACAGAGACATAGAAGAAATAGAGCGAGCTATTGGAAAAATGTGTTATGGGTCAAGAAGATTATGTTCTATTAACTTAATGGCGGGGATCGCGAGCAGAGTGCATTTAAAGTGAGTTTGGCAAGAGGCCAGGGTGTTAAATATTTCGCGCAAGAGAGGAAGTGTATGGAGAGTGCCAATGGGTGAATATTGGGTCACAAATGACGTTAATACACATGGATGTTAATTTCACTGTGAGGTTTGAAATTGGTATTCATTCAGTCTGTTTCAGGAGCAATTGGCTGAGTAGCAAGTCCAATTTTAGTAAACTCTTAGAATTACAAGGAAAAATGAATGTTAGCCAAAACAGGAAATGCGTTAACGTTTGCAGAGAAAGCTCAAAATGGTCCTACTGGAAAAAATAACTACTCTGAATGAATGAGTAGCAGGTATTACAGGGCTCAGTATGAGTGGTTCTGAAGTCAGTGTCCGACACAGACATGAAGAAATACTGCACATATATATATATATAATGGAGGCGTGGCCGTGCTTGATTACATAGATCACATGTCACTTGTTAGATGCTTTTATTCAAAGCGACTTACATACTCAATACTGTGGGCAATCCCCACAGGAGCACTTTGGGGTGAAGAGTCTCAGGGACACAACGACATGCTGACTGCAGTGGGGTTTGAACCTGTGCTCCCCTGATCCCAACACCAAGGCTCTAGGCCACTGCGCCACAGCCTCCCTTGATGACTATCAACCACGTTAGACAACCTCTGTAATCAATACTTTGCACTCACTGTGATCAATACGTAAAACCCTGCAACAGACTCGCGATCATCAATCAATAAAAGCACATGTGCTCATCTTTTATGTATTCAATGTGCTACATAGGATCTTTCTGCAGCAGTGACAAGTTTTAGCTCAATGAAAAGTGTTGAGACTGGAGTCACCTCAGCCGGCCTAATGCAGTAACGTTTTGTATTCTAAAATGATCTAACTTTGTGAATGCCACCTGTTTATGAGGAAGTGCACGGTGATGACATTTGATCAGAAGCTTAATTAAGGCTCTGAAGTGGTGGTAGAAGGGTTAGGGTTAGGGTTAGGGTTAGGTTGGGGAAGAGCCCGTAGTGCACTGGCTCTCGGTAAATAGGTGTTTAAAAAAACATTAAAAACCTCCGTAAACATAAACCTTATAAAAACCCTTTTTTTAAGGGTTAGGGTTAGCAGAACTATGTATCTTTGGTTGTGGCACATTTCATTCATTCCTGTATTTTTATACATATATGTTTTAAGGTTGCTTCACATGCGCATTGAAAGGTCAGCAGCGAACAAAGTCAAATGTTTAAATGATTTGAACTTTTAGCACAATGCTTGGCAACCATTTCCACCTGGTTGGGCTGCTGTCTCCGCAAAGCCTTCCCAGAGCCGTTTTACTGTGAAGACTGTATTTACTTTGTTCTCTTAATGTTCTGCACCTCATGTATTTCTATTGTTTAGTTTTGTGGTAGCCTGCCTTGTGGGAGGTTGTTATGTATTTGTTTTGCTTTCAGGGTTGACAGTAACAGTGATGCTATGTCTGTATTGTGTTTTCTGTCTCACTGAACTCAATACACTTTGTGAAAGCTGACATCGTTGCTGCTGAGGTTCTTTGAATGTCCAGCTGAATAGATGGCAAAAGATCATCGGCTAGCGAGAGTTCAAGATTGTTGAAATGGTGGAATGAGTAACAAGATGTATTTGGCGACTTTTATATTGTTTTCCGTTTGAAGCTTCTCATTTGGAAAAACTGCCCAAGTGATGCAAAAAGTGACCCAAATGATCAAAAGCTGCCCATATTGGTTTGAATGTTCAATTACATCACGAGTAGCTCAATCAGGTGGAAAACTCAGTCAACACCATGTTTTTGCAGAACCACTTAAAATAAAATGCTACGTTTAAATGTAACAAATATATACAAGGTAAACAAAACCTGTTAAGTCGTGAAGAACATGACACTGCAGGTCATTCCAAGTGTACTCATTTAAAGGTCCATGTCCTGTTTCTCTGGTTCTGACCCGTCCCCTTGTGTTCTGTAGCTTCTGCATGTGAACGGTCTGCAGAGTCACAAACCCTCAAAGTGCACCCTGTAGGGAGTAACACTCTAACTCAGAGAAGACCTGTCTGTGCTGCCCCAGAACGCCTCGTTGGACATTTCTCTTTATCTTCCGGGTACCAAGTGACGTAACGGCTAGCTCCTCACACATTCACACTCACTCAGCCTTATTTTCTCAGCTGCAGCTCCGTGGATTTCTCAGCCTGAGACAGCAGGACACGGCAAGGCCCGGCCCGGGCTCGGTCCTAGCACACACACAGACCCACAGCCAGGCTGCGGGTGTGTGTGTGTGCTAGGGCCGGGCCTTGCCGTGTCCCGCTCACCCCACGCAGCAACCAGGAAGCGACACTAGCAAGCAGCTCACACTGTCTGCTCCAGCAGCGAGCACCCCCAACGTCCCCTCAACACGGCCCCCAGACCCCACGCAGCATTCTCATCTGTTTGTCATCACTGGTGTCATTTCCTGGTTGCTAACAAACGCCATTGTAAAACATAATCACTGATGTTCTGCTGTAACGGTGGTGGACTCATCAGAACAGAGTGGGCGAGCTGACCAATCAGAGCACACTGGGCTCACAGGGAGGGGGGGGGGGGCAGGAGCTCCAACAAGCCGTGTAGGACAGAGAGTGAATACACATACTATACAGAGATGCTGTATGAGAAACCAATGAGAGTTTGGAACATTGAACAATGTAAATATATTCTAGTAGACCTCAACAATGGAACTATGATCAGTGGAAATGGCCATGACATGGGCCCTTTAAGAAGAACGCCACTCAAGAACACATCTTCATATAAATGGTGACAGCCGGTGGAGTAGCTGGAAGGGTGGAAGGGGACTGTTCATTCTAAGGCCTCTCTCTGCACCCAATTAGATTAGCATGAAGTCAAAACCTGTCCATAACATGATGCAATCCAGATGCAACTACTCAACAACGGAATTGACGTGCCCTTCATGTCTGACTTTCACGTCTTTTCACTACCTCTAGCTGTAAACAACTATAGCTTGTCCATAGTATAGGAGGTGTTTCATAACCCGACCAACACATTCATAAATCATCTAAGACGGTTCAAAGGAAACACGACCGGTTTTGTCGAATAAATGTATATGAATTCCCTGCGCATGTGGCATATTGTGCTGTTTGCTACAAGTTAGCTGATAACAAATTCAATCATACCATTGCTTGGATTATATAAAGTGCAGGTAATATATTAGTCTGATGGAAGTGGAGAGAAGTGGATGCAGTGGATTTGTCAGCAGTTACATGAGTTGTCTCCCCCTATATGTAATCCTCCATTACTTGATACCTCAATCAATCAAACTGCTTCATTAATCCCAGGGATTTGGTTTCGCTGCAGTTAAACTATTGAGAGAAAAGTGGACCAAAAAAAGCTGCAATTAAGTTCCTTGTAGCCACTGAGACACAGCGTCTCAGGAACGAGGCAGGATGTCCTCAAGAGCACAGAGGCTCCTGATGAAGACTCAGGCTCATGATGAAGACTCAGGCTCATGATGAAGACTCAGGCTCCTGATGAAGACTCAGGCTCCTGATGAAGACTCAGGCTCATGATGAAGACTCAGGCTCATGATGAAGACTCAGGCTCCTGATGAAGACTCAGGCTCCTGATGAAGACTCAGGCTCATGATGAAGACATGATGAAGACTCAGGCTCATGATGAAGACTCAGGCTCATGATGAAGACGTGATGAAGACTCAGGCTCCTGATGAAGATGTGATGAAGACTCACGCTCATGATAAAGACTCAGGCTCGTGATGAAGATGTGATGAAGACTCAGGCTCGTGATGAAGACATGATGAAGACTCAGGCTCATCCTGGTGGGACCATGTTTCCATAAGCTACACTGCAGACATCCCGTCAGACTCCTAGCTAATGCCGTTAGCGTGTCCGTTATGAGCCAGTGATCTTGAGTGGCCGTGATCAGGGGGAAGACAGACACCACCACGCTGTGCATTATCAATACACCTATCATCATCACAGACATGTTCTGCTCTGTATCATGTTATAATACTTGGCAATAACAACAGGTGTAGTCACGGATGGCCACTGCGTTGTCTTGTTCTGCTACACTACTTGCTCCTCAGTTTTTACATTTTAAATGTATTATTTGTCAATATTTGTGTCTTGCTTAACTTCCTTTTTATACTGCACTGTTAATATTATTATGTTTATAGTATCTTTTGTAACTCTGGCACAATAATTTCCCTCGATGTAAATAAAGTATTATATTACATTACATCACATGTCACTTGTTAGACGCTTTTATCTAAAGCGACTTACATACTGAATACAGTACAACAACATTAAAACCACTGGAGTCATCGTACAAACAAAGCCTCAAAATACTGGACAACAAATCTGTTTATTCGCATCACTGGCCAATACTCAAAACATACAACTTGCTAAGCTGGGAAAACCTCATTAAACAAATGCTTGCCTTCTTTACAAGATTGTCAACGGCCTTACCTCACCTCCTCTTAGACAGTTTATTAACATACGCACAACTAGGATAACAAGAGGTGCAGCGAGAGGAGATTGCATTATTCCACTCAGAAAAAGTTCTTTCAGTCAGTCTTCATTTTCTGTTAAAGCTGCTCAGCAATGGAACTCAATCCCATCTCCAATCAGAGACCAGACTATATTCAGTTTAATTAAATCCCAACTCAAAACCTGGTTAGTGAGGAATCAGCTCTGCTAACACTGACCCAATCTTCTGCTCCTTACAACCCACTGCCTGTGTTTTAACATGTTATTTTATTGTTCTCTCTTTTAATTGTTTTATTTAAGTATCCCAGTAATGTCTGTTGCATGTTTTAAATGTATTGTATTTACTTGTTTAAAATGAAATGTGTTTTAGGTTGACTTTTAAAATCTGTCCAGGGACTACAGATGAAAAATAGCCTCTTGGCTAACTCTGGCACATTTACAGCAATGTTCATTAATGTGCACTGTCCCTGTTAAATACATGAATAAATGAAATACTGTGGACAATCCCCACAGGAGCACTTTGGGGTGAAGTGTCTCAGGGACACAATGACATGCTGACTGCAGCAGGGTTTGAACCTGTGACCCCCTGATCAACACCAGTGCACTATCCACTGCGCCACACGCCTCCCTTATATCTTATTTTCTCCATAAATCTGGACCAGGCTTCACTTTAGTTTACCCCTTCTGTGTCCTCTGTGTCCTCTTCCAGATTCAAGTGGAAGTAGCCGTTGGTCCGGCCACCAGCTGGCTTAGCTTGATCTGATAAACTCAATACAAAGTCACTGTATTTCCTATTGGCCCTCTTGGAATCATAAATGAAGGTGTGTATTCCGGTAATTCAGTATGTACTCTCAGCCTCTCCTCTCACTCTCTCTTCCTGGCAGTCCAGGTGAAGCATTATGTGCCAAAGCTTGCAGTCTGACTGCCAGCATCACTGTGATGTATGGCCTTCGTCCTTTGGTTATTAGGTCGAACAGTTATGATTCAGTGAAGCTGGCAATTCACGTTAAAAGCAGTGCATTAGCAGTCTGCGCTAACATCATTAGCTACACTTCGAAGGGACCTCTGGGCCACCCCGCCAACACACGGGGTTAGCAACAAATCTGTCATTCATGAACAAGGAGATGAGATTCTATTGGACGAATGGCAAACTGCCTGCTCATTTGGCAGGTCATTCAGAAAAGAGTATTAAGCACAATATAATGTGAGAACTCCTCTGTTAAAGCTGCACAAGTCAATGTCTTTATTTAAAAAATTGCTAAAATGAGTGTAACATATGTAATGTAAGAGGTTTCAGAGAATTATCAACTGACCTGGCTGTTCAACTCAGCTCTATGGAACTTGTTTGCCTCTTTGACTAAATCCACTGTAAACTACTTGTTGTTGATGCATTACATTCAAAAAGACATGCAGGCTACATCGAACACGTAACATATGCAGACTTCGCTGAGCGGCTACTACTTCAGCATACTTCCACTGTGATCAATGAAACTCCAAAAGGGGGAGGTGCAGTTCTTTGCACATACTATAGAAGTCAAATGTTGCCTGTTTTCGTTTACATTTTGAACACAAGATGTGCGTAGCCCTTTTACACAGAAATTGTTCCTGAAGTGTTTTTCGATTAAAATAATGATCTACAAGGAAGTACTTAGATACTTATTTCAAGACATTTTGGGCCAGAGAGCGAGCCAGACTCTTGCCGCAGGCAGTCTGTGCTATTTTCTTCTGTTAAAAATGTTTTTGTTTCCTCCCAGAATCAAGCACTTATGCCGGTACCGGCGCTGTTGTTATTAGCATCTGGTGCTAGCTGCGCTAACGGATATAAGAAGTAGATGTTTCTACAACCAGGGTGGAGGAGAGCTCTCTCCTGTCGGACAGAGGCTCAGTGAGGACTCTCTCAGTGTTCAGATAGTTCAATTTAGTCTAAGTTATCTCAGTGGGTCTCAAACGGTTTGATCACAATTTATGTAAACATATTTCCAAGGCTCTCCTGTAATACACCCAAGGCAAAGCAGAACACGGTGCAGTACAACTGTCAGTGGTAGCTTCAGACCCACAAAGTTTTCATTTTCAAACCTGTGTTGTGTTGGTCTTAATATGAGCTATGGCCAGGCACGTTGTTGGTGCTTTGCTATCTTGAGGCACAGAAAGTGATTCCGCCATTGACCAACCAAAAACATGGTCTAACTTCAACGGTTCAATTGCTTTCTGCTGGAGAGGTGGCTGTTAGGGTTATGCCTTACCATTACAGACTTTCAAATGACACCATGGCAACAACAGGGCGTGATAAAAAAAAATGTACCTCGGAAAAATCAATTCAGGTGTTTGGAAAGGTCAGGTGAACATTACAATACGGTCCTTAGAAGTTTTTTGCAGCATAACATGGCATGCGTCAGGATGTCTCTTGGAGGACACTTGGCTGAGGAAGGCACGATTAAACAAAACAAAAAACACACAAAGCTCACCTCTTGACTTCAATGATACCCTCTGCTCCTTAAAGGTGCCCCAGAATCCTCAGAGCAGTGACCTTTGTCTGTTCCAGGACCAACGTTTTTATTATGAAGGTCTGACTAAAGGTCACTTTGTGTCGTTTCTCCTCCAATTGATAAAAGCCTCAAGCAAAGTTATTTTCTTTAGCTTTTTGTATATAACAAACTTGTTGCAGTTTGTACCGTTAGTATCCATTATTTAATGCATTGTCTTATCTTGCTGGATTTACTTATTCGTTTTGTTGAGGTACATTTGACAAGGGCGGATTCTGCCATGGATCTTACGGTAAATCAAATATAATAGGTGTTTATTTGGCCCATACTACAACCTTCAATGTTTAAAGAAGAATATCAGGCCAGTAATGTTTCTTTAATCCTGCTGACAAACAAAGCAATCCAAAAATATGAACTCCTCGGCTGAGGATATATATTTCCTCCGTCCTAGCAATTTCTTATGATGAGGATCAAAGCAAGCACACATTTTCAAAGTGGAAGTGTGAAATAAAGGATTTAACAGCAGTATGAGGAGTATTAAAAGGAATGTAATGAAACAAAGAGACATAAACACAATCACAGGGCAGAAATTAGGTTACATTTGAAGCGTGCAACAATACTTTATTGGGTTATTATTATTATGGTCAAAATAATGCTCCTTAGGCAATAAACAACTAAACACTTGAAATCAACCTAACTGTATTTAATGTGCACCCCAGCTCCAACATTTGCTCTGTAAAACAACCCAGTTGTAGCAGACATACCTCGAAACACTTCTGCAACAATCGTGAAGCATTTTCGGCTGATGTCACAACTCCAATATAATTAGAAGATGTGAATATTTGAGAGGTTGTTGGTGTATGTGAGGTGCTGTCTAAGAGCTTTGTACACACCATCAGCTGCCAAACTCTTGACACTGTACTAGCAAATGAGTGACAGCTTAGCCAAGTGGCAAAGATGTGGTGTTCACACAGTGGGCTTAGAAAGAGACATACAGTTCCATATTGGGAAGGAAACGGGCAGAATGTCAGAGAGAAGGGTTAACTAACTGTCCAGCTGACATGTGTGCTCAGCAGGAAGCCAGCTGTCAGTTAACTGTCACAAGTTCAAGATTTGCCATATTTTTTTGCGATTCAAACGCTGAAAATGTTTCTGTGTCTTGGGGTCTCTCATTAAAATGATAACAACATAAGTTTGTTTGGTAGCCTCTTAAAGTAGCGCAGGGCCCTGACCTTCTTTACCATTCAAGTCATCAAGTCATCAAGTCAGCAAGTCATCAAGTCACCAAGTCACCAAGTCATCAAGTCATCAAGTCAGCAAGTCAGCAAGTCATCAAGTCAGCAAGTCATCAAGTCATCAAGTCAGCAAGTCATCAAGTCAGCAAGTCATCAAGTCATCAAGTCAGCAAGTCATCAAGTCAGCAAGTCAGCAAGTCATCAAGTCAGCAAGTCATCAAGTCAGCAAGTCAGCAAGTCATCAAGTCAGCAAGTCAGCAAGTCATCAAGTCATCAAGTCAGCAAGTCATCAAGTCAGCAAGTCAGCACTCATGTTCAAATCTGAGTTTCCAACAGTGCTGCAAATAGGGTTGCTAACGTTAGCTTAGCTTGTTTATCTTCAAACTTAAGATCCAGACATTATTCCTGGAGCAGAATGTTTCATCGTCTAACCCACTCCCAAAAAAACAAACCCCCTGAGTAAAAGTGGGAAACAAAATAAAGATTAAAGTAGTTTGAAGTGATAGAAAAGGTGTTTTTATCGAAGCTGTTAAGCAGTCGCTAACGTATAGTGCAACCGCTGGTAACTGGTAACCACTGGTAACTTAAGACGTTAACGACTCAAATGTGTGTGTTTGTTTTGTTGGATTGTTATGTCTTATAGTTGTATGAATCAAATGAGCTGACATACACTACCTTCAGGTAGATTACAGGATTTAGAGTTTTAAAACATTGCATCAAACCTCTTTTGTTCTTTTATGATTTATGGATGTCTATCTTTCTGGTAATCCTTTGGGGAAAATGTGCAACTTGCTGAAGGAGGTTTTTATTCATCTACTAAATGTACCCTATTGTTATTATTCGTTCATACATTGCTAAGTGTTTTAACACAAAACATACATGACTTTTGTTTAAGATTTGTACAACAACCAATAGGAACTCTAAACTAAATACATTTAAAGTGTTCATTTGGCTCCTTACCTAATTTCAAGTTAGGAATAATCATGTTCTGTTCATGACAACATGGCCAAGACGTTTCTTTCTCTGCTCCTTTAACAACCCACTTTCAACGTGGACAGCAAGTGCTTGACTGAAAGCACTACTCGCTGGTTGTAAATCAAAGTTTCAGTCACAGGTGTCTCCACAGATCAGGGAGGTTCTCACTCTACTCAAATGTCACGTCTATTGGAGCAGTCGTGACACTCAAGCGGATGAAGCCCCTGTAGACAGATGTGTGTGGCTGTGCGGTGATATTGGCTTCTTTTGAAAGCCATTTTGTGAGATAAAAAATAGAAAAGTAATGGGGGCATTCAGAACAATTGCTTTTTTTTCGTAGGACGATCTAAGAACCTCAAGGCAAGGTTAGTAACGTATTATCCAGTTCTTTAGTGACATGTTGCTGCAGGAGCCAAACAGTATGAGAGTATGATCTCTTCCCGTTATGTGACCACATGTTTGAGTTCATTTCAAACAGAGGAATTCAGTGGATATCTAGCGGGGGACAAACACTTGAATCTGAACAGGAAACGGGACAGTGCACACTCCGCAGCTTAGGTCTTTTGGGTTGAGCACATACATTATTTAGTTTTTCACATTGTGATTTTGAGATCTCTTAAACGTTGTAATACTGCATTGTATTAGAGTTTGTCCACCACTTTAAATTCAGAACTGCTCCACCAATGGAACATCTATGAATCAACATCATCAATCCATGTTTATTTATACAGCTCAATATCACAAATGTTACATTTGTATCAGGGACTTCACACTTCACTGTGGAACCAACATAATCACATCCTGCCAACAGCAGTGTGGAAAGCTCAGCCTCAGAAGTTGAAAGATTTATCAAATTATTTTCAGTCAGTATTTTTTTGTATTATAAAATAAATGGCATCAACCAATGAGGACTCACTAATGCCAAATGTATGTTGGAAAAAAGTAATACCTGCATCCAACGAATATGAGGGTCAACGAAGGATGTCCATGTCATTTCTGAAGGAGCCAGCACCTTTCTGAATACTAAAGGATGTCATTGATAGAAGGGTTCTATGTTCAACCAGGAAAGAGCTAAAGCAAGAGCAGTGTGAAAACTGATCATGGATCTGAACAGCTTCCGAGTCACAGTTACTGCTCCTGGAGAGTCATGTGAGCTGCAATGAAAACGCTTCCAGCCCAAAGGGAACCCTTTATGACGAGGCCTAGGAGCATACTTGCCAACCTTGAGACCTCAGGGGGGGGGAAGGATCGCCGGAGCTGTATTAGATTAACATTAACATGCCTATTGTAGTTGTAAGTGCACTGGCTTGCGGCCTGTAGCACCATCCTTGATGGAGCATATGTGGGCTGGACCTGTCTTTTACAGGAAAGGAGTGAGCAGAGGGTGGAGTTGTCGATTCTTGTTCTGTTTTCTGTGACTATCTGCCTCACCCTCTCAGACTTTCAGTTGCGCACGCTACTAAAGAGACGCGCTACCATGGAAACCAAACAATGGTGCAGCTGTATTAAAGTCCGAGTGGAAACAGTCCTGAGTAAATCTGATTTTGTCAGAAATCGGGAGAAATGCGGGAGAAATATGACCCCGGGAGGAAACCGGGAGAGGGCAATGAAATCGGGAGTCTCCAGCGAAAATCGGGAGGGTTGGCAAGTATGCCTAGGAGTGATGAGTAACAGCTGCAGTGGGACGAGGGCAGGGCTGTAATAGATGGAGGACTTGCTGTTGATAGGCAGCTCTTTACATAGAAAAACACTTCACACTTAGCACCAAACAGTTAAAGTAAGCCATAGGCTGACGAATTGAAGTAGTGCAGCGTTTCTCTCATTGATTAGTGATGCTGTTGTTCCCTAACTGCTCAAAGCAAGTGTTGCTAAGTAGTTTAACATATCAACTTAAAGGGTGGCTGTTGTGTTCACATCTTGTTGTCACATCAATGCAATGCTAATTCCAATTTAACAAGCTTTCATTACATAAACATGGCACTCAATATATGGTAGTGGGCAAAGAGTAGCATAATGAGTGACTCATGTTGAGGAGCAGAAGTGTAATGACCACCACCAGTCAGGAAGAGGGCTACTGGTATATATTTTAGAAAATTGCACATAATTGCCCTTTAAGTAAAAACCCTCTTAAACAGCGATTATAGTGTTGTTTAAAAACGCTCTGAGCATCAACATGCACTGCATCTTTGCAGCGTCCCTTTTTGCAACATATCAACGGAGAGCTCAAGAACTCAAAAGAACACATTCCCACTTCTGATAATAGGATTATTCGAAGAGCTTTTGAATGCACCACACACACACACACATATAATCCCTGCACCGCTATTTTTCCAACACCAAGTAGTTCAGCAGCAGTGGCAGTAAAGGGCAAATCCACACAATTGGTATTTTTCTCTGCGGACACAAAGGCAGAAATCACATTACTCACCTAGGTAACCCTTTAGGACACACACACACACACACACACACACACACACACACACACACACACACACACACACACACACACACACACTCAGTCTCATCTACAATGTCTGCACGGTGAAAGTTGTAGTAGTTATTTTTCTGCCAGCAAGAGGGAGACAGGGTCATTTACTAATCCCCCCCACCATCATCACCTCCGGCCCTGCCCCATAAGACTCTGTCAAACACACACACACACACACACACACACACACACACACACACACACACACACACACACACACACACACACACACACACACACACGTATTTCATTCTCAAGTTTGAGCTCATTCTGTGCACTGCTGCTTCTTCCTATTAGATTTCACTGGGTATTTTAACACACCTCTATCTATTTACCTCTATCTCTTTACCTGTGATCTTTACCCCTATCTCTTTATCTCTGATCCCTACACTGACTGTAACTTGAAACAGAAATATGCTCTAAATGTACACATTCAAGCTGCCGATACTGTGCATTTGCTCTTTGCTCGCCAAGAGCTTGGGCCCAGAGCCTTGTGGTAAAAACTGCTAGTCAATATTAGCTTGCTAGCATAGAGTCAGGGGTGCTGTTACACCAGTTGGGCTTCAGTGAGTAGTACTCCATTAACTTTAATATCACATCATTCTTCCATCATATGTGATGGGTCCAGGCTCAAGGGCGTATGGCACTCTCAACTCTTTCCAGGACATGTCGGGGCCCTGCCTGCCAGTAGCTTTGCTGATATCTGTGTTGATAGGTAATAGATTAAGAGCGGTGAATCATAGAAACAGGAAGCGCTCACACGTTTGTGTGAGTGTATCTAATTTAGCAGTGATTCCATGTCAGCCACAGCTTGTTACAAAAAACATGACTGATAGTGTGTTTAACAAACTTAAACTAGCTTTATTAAATGTCAGGTCTTTGGCAGGAAAAACATTTTTAATCAATGATTTTATCACTGAGCACAATCTCGATTGTATGTTTTTAACAGAAACTTGGATTGAACAAAATAACAGTGCAGCTGTTCTTATCGAATCAACCCCTCCCAACTTTAGTTTTATGAGTCAGGAAAGAATGCATAAGAAAGGGGGTGGAGTTGCTATTCTGTTCAATGATTCCCTTCAATGCAGGAAGACATCGTATGGAAACTTTGATTCTTTTGAATATGTGGCCCTTCGGCTGAAATGCTCCTCTCGAGCTCTGTTCCTAAATATCTATAGACCACCCAAATACTGTGCAAGCTTTTTTGATGACTTTACTGAACTGCTGTCTATAGTGTGTATTGACTTTGACCGTCTAGTCATTGTTGGTGATTTTAACATCCATGTTGACAACCCCCAGGACAGAGGGGCTAAATAACTATTTTGTGTTCTTGATAGCTATGGACTGACTCAGCATGTGACGGAGCCCACGCACAATAAGGGGCACACTCTGGACTTAATTATCTCAAAGGGTCTGAATATCTCTAAGGTTGTGGTGACAGATGTTGCACTCTCTGACCATTCCTGTGTTTTCTTTGAGAGCTCTATTTCTGTTCACAAAAATGTTCAAAAAGAGATAACCACAAAGCGATATTTAACTGAAAATACTAGGGAAATGTTTACTCAGAATTTTTCTTCCACACTTGCCCCTGCCAACATCTCAGTAAATGAGTTAGTAGATCATTTTAATTCAAAAATAAAAAATGTTATAGATGCCATTGCTCCAACTAGGTTAAAGGAAGTGTCTGGCAAGAAAATATCTCCATGGAGAAAGGCCATGACCGTGAAAACAGAAAAAAGAGAATGTCGAAAAGCTGAACGCAGGTGGCAAAAAACAAATCTCCAGGTTCACTTTGAAATCTATAAAGAGAGACTTGGCCTTTATAATTTGGAATTGAAAAACGCACGACAATCGTTCTTCTCTGACATCATTACCAAAAACAAAAACAACGCACGTGCCTTGTTTGCTACCGTCGACAGACTAACTAACCCCCCAGTGTCAGTAGCCTCTGAATTTCTATCCACCAGCGCGTGCAATGATTTTGCCTCCTTCTTCACTGACAAAATTCAGAAAATCAGACAAGCAGTCAGTGCCTGTGCATCAGGAACAGCAAATGTGTTGTCCCACTTAACATCAATTCAGAAATCATGACACAATTCCGTCAGATTAATGATAAAAACCTAGAGGACATTATTCAACTTCTGAAATTATCCTCCTGCTGCCTTGATATTATTCCAACAGGATTTTTCAAAGATGTTTTGCCTTGCATGGCCTCAGATCTACTTCATATAGTAAACACATCTCTTCACTCAGGTATTTTTCCACAGGCCCTGAAAACTGCAGTCATTAAACTGCTCTTAAAAAAGAATAATCTAGATGCTTCAGTAATGAACAATTACAGGTCCATATCAAACCTCCCATTTCTAGGTAAAATCATTGAAAAAGTTGTTTTTCAACAGTTGAGTAATTTCTTGCATTTAAATAGCTGTTTGGATGTGTTCCAGTCAGGCTTTCGTCCAAACC
>NW_022991096.1:0-20341 GCF_902827175.1 Gymnodraco acuticeps
TCAGACAGAACCAGTACTATCAGACAGAACCAGTACTATCAGACAGAACCAGTACTATCAGACAGACCCAGTACTATCAGACAGAACCAGTACTATCAGACAGAACCAGTACTATCAGACAGAACCAGTACTATCAGACAGACCCAGTACTATCAGACAGAACCAGTACTATCAGACAGAACCAGTACTATCAGACAGAACCAGTACTATCAGATAGACCAGTACTATCAGACAGACAGACAGACAGAACCAGTACTATCAGACAGAACCAGTACTATCGGACGGACAGACAGGAGTGTATCACCTTGCACTCGTGTATCTGTGTTATTGTGTACTCTGTAGGAGGAGCCTGTGACCTCAGAAGTTCATTGATACATCTACTCTGCAGCTGCTGAATCTGATCCGCTGCTCATCACTAAACATATATCTCTGCTGACGCTGTGTGTGTTTTTATTCTCAGGGCATGAAGACTGTTTGGAGGTTTTACTTGAATTTAAAACATTAATCCATGAAGAGGGAAACTCTTTCACCCCCCTGCACTGTGCTCTGTGAGTATGCATCCATTACTCTCAAAGTATATTAAGCAGTAGACGCTGTAGACGTAGCAGTAGACGCTGTAGACGTAGACGTAGACGCTGTAGACGTAGCTGTAGACGTAGCAGTAGACGTAGTAGTAGACGCTGTAGACGTAGCAGTAGACGCTGTAGACGTAGCAGTAGACGCTGTAGACGTAGCAGTAGACGCTGTAGACATAGTAGTAGACGCTGTAGACGTAGCAGTAGACGCTGTAGACGCTGTAGACGTAGCAGTAGACGCTTTTGTAGAACATAGTAGTAGACGCTTGTAGACGTGGCAGACAAGTAGACGCTGTAGACGTAGCAGTAGACGCTGTAGACGTAGCAGTAGACGCTGTAGACGCTGTAGACGTAGCAGTAGACGCTGTAGACGTAGCAGTAGACGCTGTAGACGTAGACGCTGTAGACGTAGCAGTAGACGCTGTAGACGTAGTAGTAGACGCTGTAGACGTAGCAGTAGACGCTGTAGACGTAGTAGTAGACGCTGTAGACGTAGCAGTAGACGCTGTAGACGTAGTAGTAGACACTGTAGACGTAGCAGTAGACGCTGTAGACGCTGTAGACGTAGCAGTAGACGCTGTAGACGCTGTAGACGTAGCAGTAGACGCTGTAGACGTAGCAGTAGACGCTGTAGACGTAGCAGTAGACGCTGTAGACGTAGCAGTAGACGCTGTAGACGTAGCAGTAGACGCTGTAGATGTAGACGCTGTAGACGTAGCAGTAGACGCTGTAGACATAGTAGTAGACGCTGTAGACGTAGCAGTAGACGCTGTAGACGTAGCAGTAGACGCTGTAGACGCTGTAGACGCTGTAGACGTAGACGCTGCCTGTGTCATTTTAACACCGAGAGAACATGGAAGTTATTTGATAATCAATGTTTTGTAATGATGTTAATTACAGTTCTCAGGCAAGTTTATTTTTACAGCACAAGGCAGCCACAAGTGCTTTGCAACGAAATAAAAAAACATTAAAGGCTTTAAGAGATAATGCAAGAGCAACATGTAAAAATACATTCAAACATAGGAGTAAAAGCTCTCATTAGAAAGTAACTAGAATAACTTCTATAGAATATCACAGGTATAAAGTAGAAGAATAGAAGTTACAGTGCCGTGTGAGATATGAACAGATGTTTGATCTAATCGAGAGCAGTGGCAACAAATAAAGTCTTCAGGCTGGATTTGAAAGAAGATGGGATTACATATGGAGTATAAAAAGAGAGAAAGACAATCGAAGGTCGCACCTATTAAATATGAACATGTAGCCTCTCTACAGTTCAGATGAACATACCTGTTATAACCCCGGTGTGTTTCCTTCAGGATGAACGGACACAGCGGCGCTGCAGAGCGGCTGCTGGAGACAGCGGGGGTTCACATGATTAACACCAGAGATGCCAAAGGAAGGTGAGGCAAACACACACATTGATTAAGAGGCAGAGGCTGCTACACAAGGTGCCTCACATCCACATGCCGTTGGGGTTCAGTGTCCCCAGGATGCATCCTCCACAGTGCTGTCTGTCTGAGCACCCTCTCTCCCCCCCCCCTCCAGGACCCCCCTGCATGCGGCTGCGTTTGCTGAGGACGTGGCAGGCCTCCAGCTGGTGCTCCGTCACGGCTCAGAGATCAACGCTGTGGACGCCAGCGGCTGCTCCGCCCTGATGGTGGCGGCCGACAAGGGGCACAGCGGCACCGTGGGTGAGTCTCTGAGAGGCTGGAGGGGCCTTTAAAGGTCTCCTATTAAGCAAAATCCACTTGTTCATGTCTTTGATACATAAACATGTGTCCCCCATTAGCCAATCACCAACCAAGGTAACCCCCCCACCTTATCACCTGAATCTCCTCCTAGCACCATTGAATTATTTTTAACCAAATCTCTCTCAGAAACAGTATAATAGGGGACCTTTTAATACAGACTGGAGCTGTTTGTAACACTGGGGGGCTGCTGTATGTGTGTGTGTGTGTGTGTGTATGTGTATATATATATATATATATATACACAGTGTAAAGGGCCGTCCCTACTTAATGATGTTTGTAGTCGCAGGAAATAAATGTCTTTGTGTCCTCAGCGATCCTCCTCCATCGGGCCAAGGCTGACCTGACGCTGCTAGACGAGAACAAGAACACTGCCCTGCACCTGGCCTGCAGCAAGGTACACACACACACACACACACACTCACACTGCCCTGCAGCAAGGTACACACACACACACTCACACTGCCCTGCAGCAAGGTACACACACACACACACACACACACACACACACACACACACACACACACACACACACACACACTCACACACTCCACCTGCACAGTGTAATACTCTCAGATAGGCAGCAGCTCATGCCTCTCTTCTCTCCCTGTGTTCTTCCTCAGGCTCATGAGATGTGCGCCCTGCTGATCCTCGGGGAGATCCACAGCCCGACGCTCATCAACGCCACCAACAGCACTCTGCAGATGTGAGGGCGCTTTTAAGACATCAATAAACAAATGGACGTTTTGGGGGGTTTTCTATAAAAGCATTTTCAGTTGTTTAAAAACTCTGCAGGCTACAGGTTCATGTTTAGTTAGATATGATTCCTCTGTTGTATTCCCAGTTGAGGGTATTCTTCACATGTTGTTAATGTGTATCTCTCTCTCTCAGGCCTCTGCACCTGGCGGCTCGTAACGGATTGGCCACGGTGGTGCAGGCGCTGCTGAGCAGAGGAGCCACGGTGCTCGCTGTGGATGAAGAAGGTTTGTGTTTTTATATCTGCATCGTTTCTGAAGCTGCAGCGTGTTTCTCTTATGGCGCGTTTCCACTGCAGGCCTCGCTCGGTTTGGTTAGGCCTTATTAGGCCCGGATCACTTTATGCTGCGTTTCCATTACAGTTTAGGAACTGGGGCAGTTACTATAGTAACGCAGTGTAGGCGGAGCCGTGACGTCATCTTCAATGAGAGCCCCAGAAAAACAACACAGCCGTTAGCTCTTAGCCCTCAGAGCTCACAGCTCTTCATATCTGTTCAGAAACTAGACAAAACGTTGTTGTGAGTGTGGACGGTCGGAGCATATATAACGTTAGCTTAGCCAATCTCCATTTAGAAAACACGCATTTTAAAAGGTGTTTCGCCTGCCGTCTGTCTGCAGACTTGTCAAAGCATTAATTCATGGTTTTTACTAACCGGTATCAGTGTGTTGTTACTTCGGCATCATTTTGAAACGTGTATTACAATTAAATCACGGTCAAATATGTTCATCTTGTTGTAGTTGTAGCCCCCTTGCCAGCGATTCTCTCTCTAGTTTAGCATACTCAGCCTGGTTGTTCCTGGCCCTAGAACCACGATTTAGTCAGGCCAGAAAAAAGGTGAAAAAGTAGCCCCAAAACTAGGCCAAGTGGAAACGCAACCAAAAACGGGCCCCGCACGGCTCGGCACGCTTAAAGCGAGCTACCCGCTGCAGTGGAAACGCGCCATTAGTGTTTTGGGCTGTAGTAACGAGATGGCAAAAGTACACATCCTTTACTCCAGTAGAAGTACAGATACTTGTGTTTTAAAAGTAGAAGTACTGACTAAACTCCTTTACTCAAGTAGAAGTAAAGAGGCTTTGAAATGTACTTCAGTAAAAAGTACCCATAACTAGCAGCTGCTTTAAAGAGTACCTGACCTCCCTTTATATTAATAGAACAATAATGTCATTGTTAGCTAATGAATGTTTCCATGCTGAACAACGGCAACATGACAACGTTTCCATTGGTCCCTCTTCTTTAGAGAAGACCAGGAAATGATGGATACACGGATCGTGTTCAAATCAATAGGCACGCAATGACTCTAAAGAATAATGATCACGCACCAAACACACATTCAGACTAAAGGAACCAGCTGTTTGGAGAATGAGAGAAGTAGAAAGTACAGGTATTTGAGTTCAACATGTAAGAAGTAGAAAGTACAGGTATTTGAGTTCAACATGTAAGAAGTAGAAAGTACAGGTATTTGTGTTCAACATGTAAGAAGTAGAAAGTACAGGTATTTGGGTTCAACATGTAAGAAGTACAAAGTACAGGTATTTGGGTTCAACATGTAAGAAGTAGAAAGTACAGGTATTTGAGTTCAACATGTAAGAAGTAGAAAGTACAGGTATTTGTGTTCAACATGTAAGAAGTAGAAAGTACAGGTATTTGGGTTCAACATGTAAGAAGTAGAAAGTACAGGTATTTGAGTTCAACATGTAAGAAGTAGAAAGTACAGGTATTTGTGTTCAACATGTAAGAAGTAGAAAGTACAGGTATTTGGGTTCAACATGTAAGAAGTAGAAAGTACAGGTATTTGGGTTCAACATGTAAGAAGTAGAAAGTACAGGTATTTGTGTTCAACATGTAAGAAGTAGAAAGTACAGGTATTTGGGTTCAACATGTAAGAAGTAGAAAGTACAGGTATTTGGGTTCAACATGTAAGAAGTAGAAAGTACAGGTATTTGAGTTCAACATGTAAGAAGTAGAAAGTACAGGTATTTGGGTTCAACATGTAAGAAGTAGAAAGTACAGGTATTTGGGTTCAACATGTAAGAAGTAGAAAGTACAGGTATTTGAGTTCAACATGTAAGAAGTAGAAAGTACAGGTATTTGAGTTCAACATGAGAGAAGTAGAAAGTACAGGTATTTGAGTTCAACATGAGAGAAGTAGAAAGTACAGGTATTTGAGTTCAACATGTAATAAGTAGAAAGTACAGGTATTTGAGTTCAACATGAGAGAAGTAGAAAGTACAGGTATTTGTGTTCAACATGTGAGAAGTAGAAAGTACAGGTATTTGAGTTCAACATGTAAGAAGTAGAAAGTACAGGTATTTGGGTTCAACATGTAAGAAGTAGAAAGTACAGGTATTTGAGTTCAACATGTAAGAAGTAGAAAGTACAGGTATTTGGGTTCAACATGTAAGAAGTAGAAAGTACAGGTATTTGTGTTCAACATGTAATAAGTAGAAAGTACAGGTATTTGAGTTCAACATGAGAGAAGTAGAAAGTACAGGTATTTGAGTTCAACATGTAAGAAGTAGAAAGTACAGGTATTTGGATTTAACATGTAAGAAGTAGAAAGTACAGGTATTTGTGTTCAACATGTAAGAAGTAGAAAGTACAGGTATTTGAGTTCAACATGTAAGAAGTAGAAAGTACAGGTATTTGTGTTCAACATGTGAGAAGTAGAAAGTACAGGTATTTGAGTTCAACATGTAAGAAGTAGAAAGTACAGGTATTTGTGTTCAACATGTGAGAAGTAGAAAGTACAGGTATTTGAGTTCAACATGTAAGAAGTAGAAAGTATAAGTATTTGGGTTCAACATGTTAGAAGTAGAAAGTACAGGTATTTGAGTTCAACATGTAAGAAGTAGAAAGTACAGGTATTTGTGTTCAACATGTAAGAAGTAGAAAGTACAGGTATTTGTGTTCAACATGTGAGAAGTAGAAAGTACAGGTATTTGAGTTCAACATGTAAGAAGTAGAAAGTACAGGTATTTGTGTTCAACATGTAAGAAGTAGAAAGTACAGGTATTTGAGTTCAACATGAGAGAAGTAGAAAGTACAGGTATTTGGGTTCAACATGTAAGAAGTAGAAAGTACAGGTATTTGTGTTCAACATGTAATAAGTAGAAAGTACAGGTATTTGAGTTCAACATGAGAGAAGTAGAAAGTACAGGTATTTGAGTTCAAAATGTAAGAAGTAGAAAGTACAGGTATTTGTGTTCAACATGTAAGAAGTAGAAAGTACAGGTATTTGAGTTCAACATGTAAGAAGTAGAAAGTACAGGTATTTGTGTTCAACATGTGAGAAGTAGAAAGTACAGGTATTTGAGTTCAACATGTAAGAAGTAGAAAGTACAGGTGTTTGTGTTCAAAATGTAAGAAGTAGAAAGTACAGGTATTTGAGTTCAACATGTAAGAAGTAGAAAGTACAGGTATTTGTGTTCAACATGTAAGAAGTAGAAAGTACAGGTATTTGTGTTCAACATGTGAGAAGTAGAAAGTACAGGTATTTGGGTTCAACATGTAAGAAGTAGAAAGTACAGGTATTTGAGTTCAACATGTAAGAAGTAGAAAGTACAGGTATTTGGGTTCAACATGTAAGAAGTAGAAAGTACAGGTATTTGAGTTCAATATGTAAGAAGTAGAAAGTACAGGTATTTGTGTTCAACATGTAAGAAGTCAAAGTAAAAAGTGGTCAGAAAAATAAGTAGTAAAGTACTGATACCAGAAACATGTACTTAAGTACAGTAACAAAGTATGTGTCCTCCACTACTTCCCCCTCTGCCTGCCGGACACCATAGAGTCTCTTCAGATGAAGCTGAATGTCATGTGACCTCTGCTGTGTTCCCTCCCTCAGGCCACACCCCCGCTCTGGCCTGCGCTCCCAACAAGGACGTGGCGGACTGCCTGGCTCTGATCCTCTCCACCATGAAGCCTTTCCCCCCGCGGGACCCCTCCTCCTGCTCCTGCGGCCCCCCCAGCGTGACCCCCTCCCCGGGGCTGAACCTGCTGAAGCACTGCGGCATCACGGCCTCCTGCGCCCCGCTGCCCTCCAACGGCCTCCACAACGGCTTCGTAAAGGAGCTGGACGGCTGCCTGTCTGAGTGAGAGACCCAACCCCAACACCCCTCAGCCAGCTGCTAACACCACCACCACCACCCTTTAACCCAGAGGACCAGGAACCACACGTCTGTTCTGTGTGTGTGTGTGTGTGTGGTCTTCTCTTGAGGTGCAGTCAAACCTAATATGCAATTGGATCCATTCCTCCATCCTGTAGTGTAAAGCACTCTACAAGGTCACGCAGATCCAAAACAAACACAATCTGGCCGTTTAAAGAATCATTTAACCCTTTAAAACCATAACAATTATATAATCTTAAAGCATGGGAATCATATCGCAGTATAAAACACCATATCATGTACCGCTGTGACCTTGTAGAGGAACCTTCCCTAAAGAATGATCACAGACTTCCTGTTTGATTATTCCTCCTTTTCCTCTTTTTTTTTTAAATATCCGTTAGATTTTTATGAAGGAAACACACAAGGGAAAAAAAAAAATCTAAATTCTCAAAGAGTGCAATGCTTGTGTACTACAGTACAAACCGAAACGTTCTGGAAAAAGGGTCTCGATTTAATTCCATAGTGTACTTTAAAAAAACAAAAACGGCATTTTAGGACAACTTGGTAAACGCTGCTGAATCCACACATGCCGACTTCCTGTTCTAGAGTACGTGTTTGTTAAAGCTAGAATGTTTCTAAGCGTATAACTTATGACCAAAGTTGATCAACACTATTATGGCTATAAATTATTTATTTGAGATAAAGTGTACTGTACAGAGAAAGACAATAGATCTCGATATACCTCGTCAATCGTTTAGCAGCTGCTCTTTCCCCAGGGTCGAGGAGAAGCCGTAGGATAGAGACCGAGGCCTTTGACTCTAGAGGAAGGCTCTATAGTGATATCTGCCAACAACACCTCATCAAACATCGTTTAGCACAGAACGTGAACAAGCCATTTCAATTTCCCATCTCGTTTCAACAGTGTTTCAGAACGGCCTCAAAGAGAGGCGTCAGATTTCTGTTTTGTTTTTTTTACGGCACTTTTTGTTTGATGTCTTCGTGGTCAATTCAAAACAGAGAGTAATGTCTGCTACGTTTTATTGGGCAGTTTTCAAGCAATATTTAATTTATTTTGGCCGTTTTCTTTTTGTTATGAATAGACAATCACTGTCACAAAGGGCTTTTGTTTCCCTGGAATGTGTTTTCTTTTTATTATCTCATGAAATAATTAACCTAAAGACTAAACGAATGGCTCTGTGTGTGCCGGGCATTTTACTGTCAGTGTCAACGCGAATGCACTGGATGGCCTTTTACGGCGTCTCATGAAATGCCTTTTTGACCCATGCCTTCCTAACACATCGTTTCAGTTGGAGCCCTGAGGATCTCACACACACACACACCTTTTTACAGCGTTGTTGCACCCGTAGAAAAAACTCAAAAAGCCGGCGTATTAATTGAATATGTCCGTGACAGGGAGCTGCTTTCCCTCCCAGAGGCGAAACAGGGATCTTCGCTGAGGCCAATGCCTGTTTTTAGATTTCAGGAATAGCAGAAATCCAAATATGTGCTTTTTTCTTTTCGTCGTCTCCTCATCCCATTTCCCTCTGGTACTAAAGATGATTGTATCGGACCACTAGAGCTGTCAGTTTGTGACTTTATATATATGCTATTTGTTTTTTTAAACCATGTGCTGGTGGTTAGATGACACTGATTCAGATCTGCCGGTAATGAAGAGGCACAATCTGCAAACATGAGGCGACTGGATGAGAGACGAGGACCTAGGGGAAGACCCCGCGATTTATTCAAAACTGACTGAAGTCCATTTTTAGAGCAGAAACCGGCTTCGTTTACATGCACAGAATGATCTGTTTCATGCACTCATTACAGAACAAGACCGTAAAGGAAGCTAAGTTTGAATTATTATGAAAAGAACATGTTTCAAAAATGAAGAAGATAAAGAGAAAATACTTACTGTGAATATAAATATCCAAAAAACCAGTAAAAATATGACTTTATTCTCAAAATGCTAAATAAACCTTCCTCTCTTTTCCTTCTTCAAGCCCCGCCCCGAGGACGCCTTGTTAAAAAGGCTGCTGCTAATCTCCAGGTGCGTTTCTCCTTCAGACCCAGACATTTCTCTTGGGCTTGCATTTTACAATTAAACCGGCACAAAGTCGGTCACAAACGGACTGAAAGCGTCTAAACGGGTCCCAGAAACGCCCGAGTAATATCCGCCTTTCATTGGAAGATGCATCAAGGCTTGATTTTTAATATCCAAACATAATATATACTCGATGTAATCCTCATACGTGTGATATTTGTGTGCATGTAAACGTGTCGTGGATTTGCTGCTGAAATGATCCCGAGCCTTTTGGGTCTCTTGAACAAAATTAAATTCAGTTATATTAATATAGTTCTTATTAGAGATAGGTACATGTGTTTGTTTGTAATCTCAGGATCTGTGCTGAAGCAGCAGGCAGAATTTATTAACCAATCAGATCGCAGCATTATATCGATTTGTTTTTGTGATGGGATGTTCAATAATTTAATTTTCTTTGTTTGTTTTTGAAACCCAAATCCCACAGCACTTAATGATTAGATAGTGAAGCACGCACTTTAGTACATTCAGGTTCTAAGTGTGCAACATGGAGCATATGTCAGTGTGTACTTGTGTTTACATGCGTGTGTGTTGCTGCTGAATACAGGAAGGAAGGGTCGAGCATTGAAATCGTACTCAAACGATGCATTATTTAAAAAACGAAAGACAAAAAAAACCACTGCCCTCCTCTCGTTTCTTTGTGTTATATTTCAGGGCCCAAAATGAAAGTGACACGGTGACGTTACCCAGCCTAAAAAGTCACTCAGAGAAATCTCTGCAGCTACGCACCCTTTGGTTGTTCCACAGTATTCTTATACATGCTTTTTTTATTTGTGTGAGTGATTGTGCATGGAGCGAGATCATGATTTTGTAAAGATTAGGGCTGCAGGACGATTATCTTCATCATCGCTTGGTGTTTTTAAAACGTCAGAACATACGAAGGTGTCAGATCAAGTATGACATGCTTCTTGTGTCACAGCAGGACAAATATAAAAGACGAGGAAGCAGAGTTTTAACATACGGAAGGGAAACATGCTCATGACCCTCTTGGGTAGTGAAAATGTTGCTCAAAGATATTCACTCTCAAACAGAGACGGCAGCATGTAACCTGATATTTTCCTGTATGCAAAGTCACGATAAATCGATAATGTTCTGGTTGTTGCAGCTCTGGTAGCGGTTAAGCTAAACGGAGCGTCTACCTGGTGAAGCAATGACAGGTCCAACTGTAGCAATAGAGAGAGTTACCGTGTGCAGCAGACACATTGCACTGCCATCCGTTCAGGCCAAGTCAGAGCATAAATGCCAATGGAAGATTTCTAACAAAGGGGTTTAAGATGTTCTAATAATGATGTTTGGTCACAAATGAAGGCCTGTTTGCCAAAATGCATGGAGAGGTGGACGAGGGGAGGGCCTCTCTTTATTAAAGCAGCAAAGGATTTATGCATTAGCCGTTTACAGTCCAATCTGAGCCATGTGACTGACGTGAATGTAGGGTCAGTTCAGTTCTCCATTTGTACGCGTAGATATGACGCAGGTAGCAACAAACTCTCTACATATGTATACGTAGTAGTCTTCCTGCATTGATATCCTTGTTTTGTGTTGGAGAATAGGCTTGTGTAATATTCTATATATTGTGTAGCGTACAAGGTGAACAAGTTAATATTCATCCATTCCATTGAGATTGCCTTACAGTAAAGAGGGACAAACAGTAGATCACACACTCGTCGTTTAATAGCCTATATTTGACAAAAATGCACCTAAGCTACACCCATTTAGTGCCATAGAAACCTTTATTTGCCTTTAGACATAAATCATACTCACATGGTCAGTAAATATCCAGAAGTAGGCAGGATTATCTGTGTTTGGAGCCGCATGTTTTTTCCACCAGTTATTATTATTATGTTAGTCAAAACTATATCAATATTTGCATGGGATATTAAAATGCAAGTGTTCTGTTGAAATGGTAGAAGTCAGTTGTATACTTTGACTTTTTGTAATCCCTTTTGGTATTGGCAAAGCAATCCCTTGGTTGTGTGCGTGTGTGTGTGTGTGTGTGTGTGTGTGTGTGTGTTTAATGAGATATTGTGTGAGAAAAATATAGTTGATGTCCAAAAAAAAGCATGGTATAGAATTGATTTGCCTCAAACGGATGTCTCCGCACTGTGGGAGAGGGTTAGGGCCACATGAGAGAAACATTTTGGGATGGGACAAAAGTTTTTAAAAAAATGGAGTTCTGAAATTAAAGTCAAAATTCTGAATAAAGTCGAAATTCTGGAAAATAAGTCAAATTTCTGAGAAAAAAAAATTCTGGGAAAAAAATGAAATTCAGTGAAAAGAGTAAAAATAGAAATAGATGTTTAAAAATTCTGAAAAAAGTCAAGATTCTGAAAAGAAATTAGATTTAAAAAATTGTGGGAAAAGTGGAAATTCAGTGAAAAAATAAAAATTCTAAAATAATGTTAAAGTTATGGGAAGTAACAATTCTGAGGAGAAAGAGAGAAAAAAACCTTAAAAGTCACATTTCTGAGAAAATAAAATTTCTGGGAAAAGTTGAAAGTCTGTGGAAAGAGTAGAAATAGAAATAGATATTTAAAAATTCTGAAAAAAGTCAAGATTCTGAAAATAATTTAGATTTTTTTTAAATGGTGGGAAAAGTGGAAATTCAGTGAAAAAGTAAAAATTCAAAAATAATGTAAAAGTTATGCGAAGTAAACATTTTGGAGAGAGAGAGAGAGAGAGAGAGAAAAATTCCGAAAACAATTATTAAACTTTCTGCAAAAATTCCAATTCCGGTCAAAAAAGTTAAAATTCTGAAAAGTCAAAAACTGGGACAAGTAAAGATTCTGGGAAGTATTTTTTCACTTTTGCTCGCATATCAAAAACCTTTCCTCATGTGTCCAAAACCCTCTTCCTTACGGTTCTTACTTGAAGTAAAACGGCAAATCTCAATTCAGCTCTCTCTCACTGTTGAGCCTTTTGCCTTAAAAAGCTGAAAATAAAATGACCTGGCAGTAAACGTGCGTCAGCTGTAGAGTTCTGCTCCTCGTTGGATTGTTAAATAATACAAATTAATGTTGGACACCTTTGGGTGTGAGGAGGGTTCGACGGTTGCCGGTGGTGCAGAGATTGTTAAGGATTTCGCCATATTTGCCACTGTGAATGAATGCATTTCACTCGTACAACAATCAAAGTGGGCTCCTCCGTCACCCGGGGCCTGGGGGCCAAAGTGGGCTCCTCCGTCACCCGGGGCCTGGGGGTCAAAGTGGGCTCCTCCGTCACCCGGGGCCTGGGGGTCAAAGTGGTGTACCTCCGTCACCCGGGGCCTGGGGGTCAAAGTGGTGTACCTCCGTCACCCGGGGCTTGGGGGTCAAAGTGGTGTACCTCCGTCACCCGGGGCCTGGGGGTCAAAGTGGTGTACCTCCGTCACCCGGGGCCTGGGGGTCAAAGTGGTGTACCTCCGTCACCCGGGGCCTGGGGGTCAAAGTGGTGTACCTCCGCCACCCGGGGCCTGGGGGTCAAAGTGGTGTACCTCCGTCACCCGGGGCCTGGGGGTGAAAGTGGTGTACCTCCGTCACCCGGGGCCTGGGGGTCAAAGTGGTGTTCCTCCGTCGCCTGGGGGTCAAAGTGGTGTACCTCCGTCACCCGGGGCCTGGGGGTGAAAGTGGTCTACCTCCGTCGCCTGGGGGTGAAAGTGGTGTACCTCCGTCACCCGGGGCCTGGGGGTCAAAGTGGTGTACCTCAAATACAGAAAAAAAAAGTCTGGAATTGTTGCTTATTGTACAGCTATGCTAACAAAGAGTTAAATCTCGTGGTCCAGTGTAAATCCTGTAACCCAGCCGAAACCAGAGAGCTGTTAGATTAGATGCGTTTCCTACCTTTTGTTTCGTCGGCGCCTCTTCTTATCGGACCTGCAGTTTTTTACCTCATCGGTGATGTTGCTGATTTCTCTCGTGACTTTTCAATATATGTCGGAAATGTAAAAACATGCACAAGCAACGAACCCTTTCTTTTCTTTTGTAGAGCACGTGTCTCTTCATTGCAGCCCACAGAGGTCACACAGGGTGAAGGTAGCTATAAAACTTTACCTCTGGAAGTCAGAAAGACACTGAATTCGACCGTATGGCTAACGCTAGTTCGACCGCCTTCCCTTCCCGTTCGTCCCCCACCAGGAGTGTGAAACACGGAGCACAGCGTGGCATGGTGCCTTTTATTCGTTACTACCGAAAGGTACGGTCTTCCATTCGTATTTCCCAGAAGCCTTATAATGGGAACAGGAAATGACACTGACTACAGGCTCCACCCCCCCCTCTCTGATCTGAAGATAAAACTCAGAATGAACCGCACATAGCTGATGCGATTTCTATGCTTTTGATCATAGGGCACATCAACACATTTGAATGGATGGGGGGTATAATAAAAAAACAAAAAGCACAAATCCAAAGAAGGCACCAAATTTAGGGTTTGATTGTCATAAAAAACACTAACTGTAGAGCGACCGGCGTCAGAGCTCCTTCTGATTGTTCCTCTTCATCCCAGATCAAAGTAGGCAGAGTGTGACTGCAGACTCGATGTGTTTCCTGCTGGTAGTAGCTGCGGTGTCGATAACGGTGTGATCAAACTAATAATCCAAGTGACGTAACCTTCGTTGTCATTTAAAGGCATGGATCTCTCAAGCTGACTTTGTTTTGTGGAAAATAGACAAAAGATAAAAAGTGCAATAACCTTTTGTTTATCGTTGCTTCCTTTGAGAAATATTTAATATTCTGTTTAACACCAAAAGTCCCTGTCTGTAGCACATGAAGGATCTGGTGTGTGTGTGTGTGTGTGTTTGCTTTTCATCTGAAAACTGTGATTATAATATCGGACTTTTAAGAAGCTGCCTGCTCAGAGGAAGGACTGTGCACAAGTTGACTGATAGATTTGAGTAGGTGCGTTTGTTTTGGACGTTGATGGTATTGTAGTTCTGCTTATAGCCGGTTCATTTGCATGTGTAGACGTGAATATGCATCCTCCTCCTCCTCCTCCTCCTCGAATGAAAAATATTTAGACCTGCTGTCAGTGACGATACAAGGAAATATGAAATGCCTTATATTTGTTTTCAATGTCGAGCATTAAGGGTTCTTACCGTGTCCCTCCCTTTTCAGCGTGTACAGATGAGACGCTCTTGAGATTTATATCTACTGTATAGCCTGTGTGTGTGTTTTCTGATGTGTTTCCTGGAGCTCCTGTGATTGTGGTTTTAGAGAAAAAACATTCCCCTTTTTGAAAGTGCCGTTTGTTTTCACCAGCAGAGGAGGGGAACATGTATTTTCACGAAGGAAGACTGTCGAGCTGAATGACACAAGGTATTTGTGCAGGTGAAATAATAAGGCTTCTGAAGCAGCACCTTACAGACTTCTTCTCCTGGGGAAATAGTCCCACGTTACTCTAAAGCAGAGCCATATCAGACCATGTGTCCCTTAGGAGCCCCTTTGAATGTGCTATTAGGAATAGCCTACTGTAGGAAAGGATGTCATTCTGCATGTTCTGTGACTTATTTTGGTAGCGGGTCGTCCCTTTCCCTTCCGTGTGTTTTTATGTTTAGTCCGCTTCACTGTAGACGGCGCCACCTCATTGCAACTCACGAGCTATTAAACAATCCTCACAACTGGACTGAGGGCAGCCTTAAATCATCAACAAGATAATAAAGGGTTGCCTGTTTTTACTTTGAGTGGCTTATCTGGGGGATTTAAAAAGGGGGGAGGGGCTGAATCAGGGCATGTGATGAGTTACAATCAAACAGTGCAAAGAGAAAACATTTCAAAATAAGACTTGGCTCGTCCGACCTACATTCCAAAGTCCATTTTCATTTCTCCGCCGATCAAGGATTTTTTTAGCTTTTGCTGGTGAATGAAGTGCGACGTCGATGACAGGGTTCCCTACTTTTTAACGCTGATTACCTCATTTACAAATCTGCAAATATCCTGCTCTACTGTGTGTAATAAAGGAGTCGATGCCATCACCAGCACCTGTGATGACGACAGGACCAACGGAGTTAGAAACAACAGCGTAGAGTCGACCGGGCGGGAGACATGGGGTTCAGACGACATTTTTACAATTATTTTGTGAGGCCGCTAAGATGACTTCAATGTCCACCGCCGCTGCACCAGTCTGCACCCAGAGGCGTAGAGAGGGGGGGTGCTATTTGAGATTTTGTGGTCAAATATATGGCGGCGTATTAGGGTCTTTGCAGGTGAAATAATAATTATAGATTGGGAGATAGATTCTCAACAAGATTTACGAAAATCTCTGAGAATAAAATCTACTTTTTACGATTTAAGATAAAAGTAGTAAAAATGTACGATAACAAATCTGATAAATTACTAGAAAAAGGCAGATATTTTCTGACTCAGATTAAAGTTATTGGCACGAAAAACGTCTGTGATTAATATTGTTAATCCACAACAAAATGTACGATAATCTCTGAGATTAAAATCTACTTTTTGAGTTAAAAGTCTTAGATTTCAAAGAAAATATTCGTTTTTCTGTATTAAAAAATCAGATATTTTCTGATAGTCATAATATTTAGAGAAACAAAAACTCACAAATCTACAGAATATTAAATATACCCTTAGATAATCAAGTCATAAATAAAAACTCATGAAAGTCTGAAAAATACTTGTAAAAGGTGTTTTTCTCGTAAACCTGCGAGTTGTATTTTGATGACTTCAATCTTATCGCCACCCGTCTCCCCTCTCTCCCTAATTTCAAGTATTATCATTCTTACCTCTAAAGCCACTAATACGCCATTGTACAGATCCATATCCCGCGTTATTTAACTAAATGAAATCTCCTAACGGCAGACTGGACGGCGGCCGCTGGCGTTTCTCCACGTTAGCATCACTTGCTGTTTTTCAGTAGCATTTCTCCTACCTCCATGTTTTGTGCAGCCTTGAGTATCGTTTGTCTCTCCACCTAATAATACAAAATATTCACCGTACGGGATAACAGATTTATCATAAGCAATGGTCGTTAAAAACATAAAGTGTGCTTGGTTGTGCTGTATGTGTATATGTCTTATTTGACGTTGATTAAAAAAATATTTATGAGAAGCATTTATACGACAAAATACCACTGGAATGTGAAGCCAGACAATGTTATGATGATAGTCCCCTTTAACATTCAGAGGAGTTTATTTCACCATGCATTGGCTTTTATTTGTATTTCTTTGCTTTGCCCTGTGTAGTTTGCATTACTCCGACGTTTACAGCTTCTCCGTTGTTCCCCCGCAGCTGTAAAAGAAACGATAACAAAACTGGTGGATTTGTATTTCTGTACGATGCCTTTCAACACATCTGTCCACTCAAAACCAAATTTTACAGGCGTCCGTCTCACTGCCCCCTTCAGTGTAACAGGGAGGGGGAGGGGGGGCAGGAGGTGAAAGGTTTGAGGTTTACGACCCCCCCCATTTAACCCCTTAATCCAGAACACCCCCCACCCTCTTCCTGAAACCTCAAGCCGTTCATGATTTTTATTTAATTTTTGTTTTTTTGTTTCTTTTTTCTCGACAATGCAATCCTGAAAGCACTTTGCCTTGTTATTCCTTTGTGTGAACATGTGAATGATGATTTGTTACAAAATGTTAAATATGTAAAAGATCATTCACTGTTTTGGAAAAACCTGCATCTGTCTTTCTGACGTTAAAAGAAAAGGAAAAAAAAAACAATTTAGTGACATTAAAAACCTGAATCTATTTTATAAAATGTTTGCTGCAGCCAATTGGTCTTGTCATTCAGTATTGTGGCTTAGGGTTGTTTGTGTTGAATAAAGTGCTATTGCTAAATATTCTGTCTGCTCTCTCTTTGTTAATTATACATACACTGATTCTGTTGATCATTACAGACGCCCTGTTCTTCTTTTGGGGGTTTACTCTGTCCGGTGCACGTGTCCCAACAGTCAATGAAATACGTAAATATGTAATAACGTTGATTTCCAAAACAACCAAAACCTTTAGTCTCCAAGGCTCCTTTTAAACATTCCTCTAACAGTGTATGACATTAGTAGTGTAATACTGAACCCTGTGTATTTTACTGCACTGTACATGAAGAAGCTCAACTAAGGACAAAGATGAAAATAACATAAATACAATAGTCAAAATTCAGAAAACGTCGAAAATATGCAAAAAGTCAACATTCTGAGAAAAAAGTCAAAATTTGAGTGAAATTCTGAGAAAAATGTTAATTCTGAAAAAAATCTAAAATTCTTTAAAAGTCGAAATTCTGAGAAAATAATCTGAAAAGAGTCAAAAATCTGGAAGACATTCAAAAAAACTGATTCTGTTGATCATTACAGACGCCCTGTTCTTCTTTTGGGGGTTTACGCTGTCAGGCGTCCCAACAGTCAATTAAATTCAATCAGTAAATATTTACCAACATTCATTTCCAAAACAACCAAAACCTTTCGTCTCCAATGTACGTTTTAACATTTCTCTAACAGTGTATTATATAAGTCGTGTTTTTAATAATTATTCATAGTCTACTAGAGCTGAAAGTAATCCTCCTGAGACCTAGGAAAATAATAGACAGCAATCTGAGAAAAAAGTCAAACATCCGAAACGACATTTGAAAATCCAAATCTGAAAAAGTCCAGATCTGAGATAAAGTAAAAAGTCTGGGAAAAAAACTAAAAATTCTGAAAGACGGTACATTTTTTTCCAACACTCAAATTAAATAGAAAAGTAAATATTTACCAACATTCAAAACAACCAAAACCTTTCGTCTCAAATGTACGTTTTAACATTTCTCTAACAGTGTATTATATAAGTGGTGTTTTTGTTCTACTGAAAGCTGTACGGAATTCAGAAAAATTGTTAAAATTCAGAGGAAATGTCAAAATCATGAACACATTTAAAAGTTTTGAAAGAAAAAGTAAATTCTGGGAAAAGTCAGAATTCTGAAAAAAATATCTAAATTCTGAAAAAATTCGGAAGAAAAAGTCAAAATTCTGAAAAAGAAAATAATAATTATGGAAATTTTTGGGTTTCGGGAACGCACAGGTGTGAGAAGGCGGTGGTACAATGCACAGCTTACATTTGTATATAAATATATATTTAACATAAAGGAGCATTACATCCTGAGGTCACATACAGTGTGAGGAGGTAACCTCTATCATAATGTAGGAGGAAACATAAAGGAGCATTACATCCTGAGGTCACATACGGTGTGAGGAGGTAACCACTATCATAATGTAGGAGGAAACATAAAGGAGCGTTACATCCTGAGGTCACATACGGTGTGAGGAGGTAACCACTATCATAACGTAGGAGGAAACATAAAGGAGCGTTACATCCTGAGGTCACATACGGTGTGAGGAGGTAACCACTATCATAATGTAGGAGGAAACATAAAGGAGCGTTACATCCTGAGGTCACATACGGTGTGAGGAGGTAACCACTATCATAATGTAGGAGGAAACATAAAGGAGCATCACATCCTGAGGTCACATACGGTGTGAGGAGGTAACCACTATCATAATGTAGGAGGAAACATAAAGGAGCATCACATCCTGAGGTCACATACAGTGTGAGGAGGTAACCACTATCATAATGTAGGAGGAAACATAAAGGAGCGTTACATCCTGAGGTCACATACGGTGTGAGGAGGTAACCACTATCATAATGTAGGAGGAAACATAAAGGAGCGTTACATCCTGAGGTCACATACGGTGTGAGGAGGTAACCACTATCATAATGTAGGGAGGAAACATAAAGGAGCGTTACATCCTGAGGTCACATACGGTGTGAGGAGGTAACCTCTATCATAATGTAGGAGGAAACATAAAGGAGCATCACATCCTGAGGTCACATACGGTGTGAGGAGGTAACCACTATCATAATGTAGGACGAAACATAAAGGAGCATCACATCCTGAGGTCACATACGGTGTGAGGAGGTAACCACTATCATAATGTAGGAGGAAACATAAAGGAGCATCACATCCTGAGGTCACATACAGTGTGAGGAGGTAACCACTATCATAATGTAGGAGGAACATAAAGGAGCGTTACATCCTGAGGTCACATACGGTGTGAGGAGGTAACCTCTATCATAATGTAGGAGGAAACATAAAGGAGCGTTACATCCTGAAGGTCACATACGGTGTGAGGAGGTAACCACTATCATAATAGTAGGAGGAAACATAAAGGAGCGTTACACCCTGAGGTCACATACAGTGTGAGGAGGTAACCTCTATCATAATGTAGGAGGAAACATAAAGGAGCGTTACATCCTGAGGTCACATACGGTGTGAGGAGGTAACCACTATCATAATGTAGGACGAAACATAAAGGAGCGTTACATCCTGAGGTCACATACGGTGTGAGGAGGTAACCACTATCATAATGTAGGAGGAAACATAAAGGAGCATCACATCCTGAGGTCACATACGGTGTGAGGAGGTAACCACTATCATAATGTAGGACGAAACATAAAGGAGCGTTACATCCTGAGGTCACATACGGTGTGAGGAGGTAACCACTATCATAATGTAGGAGGAAACATAAAGGAGCGTTACATCCTGAGGTCACATACGGTGTGAGGAGGTAACCACTATCATAATGTAGGAGGAAACATAAAGGAGCGTTACATCCTGAGGTCACATACGGTGTGAGGAGGTAACCACTATCATAATGTAGGAGGAAACATAAAGGAGCGTTACATCCTGAGGTCACATACGGTGTGAGGAGGTAACCTCTATCATAACGTAGGAGGAAACATAAAGGAGCATTACATCCTGAGGTCACATACGGTGTGAGGAGGTAACCACTATCATAACGTAGGAGGAAACATAAAGGAGCATTACATCCTGAGGTCACATACGGTGTGAGGAGGTAACCACTATCATAACGTAGGAGGAAACATAAAGGAGCATCACATCCTGAGGTCACATACGGTGTGAGGAGGTAACCACTATCATAACGTAGGAGGAAACATAAAGGAGCATCACATCCTGAGGTCACATACAGTGTGAGGAGGTAACCACTATCATAATGTAGGAGGAAACATAAAGGAGCGTTACATCCTGAGGTCACATACTAGTGTGGGAGGAGGTAAACCACTATCATAATGTAGGAGGAAACATAAA